>NC_142670.1:7415000-7475000 GCF_964200805.1 Pocillopora damicornis
AGGTGTTAGCGTAAATACTTTCCTTTTGGCGGCCTCAAAAAGTTACCCGTTTGCAAATTTTTCAAAACTCGACTTTGACGGGTCTGCAGGTACTAACAGCTCTCTCTTGCCGAAAATAACTTTCATACTAAAAATGACCAAATTTAGAATACTTTCAAGTGCAAAAAGGATAATGTCTTTTCCGCGCAAATATCGTTCATTTTAGTTGTAAATTTTTTATAAATCGTTAATCTCCAAAACATTGTGCGTTGATTTACTAGAGAGCACTTCTAAAACTCAGAATACTGAGTTTTACGAAACCTAGAAGGCAAATTTTGGCCCATTCTTCTTTAACTTAATGCTCCTCAAAGCTAAGTCACCTTTATTGCTTTTAAATAATTAATGATGTCTATGCATTTTACCTGATCGGATCGAGCAATAAATTGTTTTTTTCCCTTTGGTTTTTCATTTTACTGATAACAGCGCTTGAATTTGAAGATTTGAAGAAAAAATATTTTGCTGTTTCAAAAACTTACCCACAGAACATACGCAAATTTTGATATAAATGTGACAAAAATTTACTGGGGCGTCTTTTAAACAATCTTATTTCACCTGGTTTTCTCACCTATTAAAGAGTCATTATATACATCCAGTTCAGCGTCACTTGACGTAACTTGACTTTCCTCTGTTGCTGAAATTACCAAGAAGATATTTCAACTTTGTTCATGATCACAACTATGTGCAATTAGAAATAGGGTTCTAATACAGGCGTATTTAGTGGATTCCTAAAAACCTTTCAGTCGAAGTGGTCTAAAAAATAGTACACCAGAGTTAAAATATACTTAATAACAAACTGTACAAAATCACCACAAAGAAGTCTCTGCCTGTTGCTTTTTTCTCACCTGTGGCTGGAAATTCATTTTTCAGCTCCAGTTCTTCTCCTGTTGTTGGGGGGTTGCTTTCTGCCATAGCTAGAAATAAAATTGAATCGATTGCACTGCGCTACATCCTTAAAACTAAAAAAAGAAGAGATTCAAATGAAAATAACTCAAAGAAAACGTTGTATAGTAAATCACAGAGGAAGAATAAGAATCTCAAAGTTTCCTCCGCCACGCTATTGGGGTTGCATGACAGCCCCGGTCAAGTTCCGCGGGTTGTGTCATGTTTGTTTTTTCAATTGTTTGTTTGTTTGTTTGTTTGTTTTCGTAGTCTCATAAGTTGAAACGTCATTCAAGGCTTTCCCTTATCAAAATGCGTGAGCTTCAATAAACAACCTGGTTGTAACCGGTAGGCAATGCTAAGCATCGACCAAAAATTATATTTCTCTCTGATGATCCTTCATTTCATCGCGTGTGGGGCTGGGAGAATTCGCGAAACTTACTCGAAACAGAAACACCTTCGAGGGTTTGTGTAACTGTAACGAATTCTACTAACACCCCGCGAGCCTATTGCGTAAAGAAACACGTGTATTGACCCGTGGAAGCGAGTGTAAGGTCTCTGTTCTTCTGCAAAGCGCACGTCTGAAATTTCCCTCAAGCTATCGAAAATTGCTAGACAAAGTCTTTTTTTAACAAATTCCTAAGTTCTAGTAAAGAAAATATTACATTAATTTTTTTTTTGAAGGAGCCACGAAATTTTGAATAACTGGAAGTAGCAGGCCCTTTTCCAGATTATTTTGGGGAGGACCCGATTTTTTCACTTCAAATTAAAAAAAGGCGCTGAATACGAGGTTATTTTGAGGGACTGGAGAAGATGGCATTGGAAAGTGTCCTATTCATCAAAACTCTTGTTATCAAGAAACTTCATCTACAACAAATTGAAAGCCAAGCGCAACCCGCAGACTCCTGCGTAGCTTAATCTTATAGGCCATCGAGTGAATTCACTGCCAAGCCATGAGCATTTGGCGGAGGAAGTAGAATGAAAGCGAAATGAAACTAAAAATAAAAACCAAAAAATTTCGACATCGCAAAGCAAAAGAGAACTTTAAAATTATTTGTGAACGAATTGCTGATCAAAAGAGAATCTTCTGCAATATGATGGTGATTGGGAAATTTAGGAAATTTTCGTGAAGCCGCTGAAGTGATCTTGCCGTACAGAACAGGATTCTGCTCCAAGATCAGAATTAAGTGAGCCCGCAGTTTTATCTGCCAGCGCACGATGTAAACACGCAAACATTGAGCCCCTTTAGTCCGTCATCGCCCGAAAAGGTATATCTACTAAAACCGAACTCTGACAGATAACCAGTTAGAAATGATACTACTAACCATCTTGTAGATACGTAGTTCGAACATTTGAAGACAGAAATTTATTTACCGTCGACGATTACCGTGTCAAGTTTCGCGAGGAGGTGTGTTGATGTTCCAAAGCGTTTAAAAAACTAGATTAATTAATCGTGTTGTTGACGAGGTTTCGTTTTCATACATGATCGAGAAATCGTAGTCATCAGCATGGCTCTGGGGTTGAAATTTTCACTTTTGTTGACACGTTTACCCAGTTTTTCTGCTATTTATACGTTAAAGTGGGACCCGCGAGCGAGCCGAAAACCCGTGCTCTGAGCGGCTACCCAAGAGCGCAAAATATGTTCTCTTTCGATTCCCACTTTGAATCCCCACAAAAGGAAAAAAAGAAATGCTTGTAGCTTGTTGAATACCTCGTATAATGTCGTAACTAAATAGTTAATTTTTGTCACGTGAATTAAAGCTTTTCCAGCATTTTTGGCTAAAACAGAGGTCACAGATTTATTTGGTAATTCCATAGTGCATCAATATTTTTTGTTATCGTGTGATACATCCTTTGATCTGCTCCTGAAGAAGCCTTCGCCTTGGTCCTTAAAATGTAGTGAGGGAAATTGGCCGATGTACAGTCTTCTTAAGCTCACGCTTGTTCAGTAATGCTCACCCATATATGAGGTATTAGGTAACCGCGCGTGGATACGAATTTTATCATCGAGTGTTCATGACATCTTTTACTCCATCAAATAGATAATTAAATTCAAGCAGATAAATTCGTATCCATAGGCCGATATGTATCATCCTTTTTATTCAAAAGATATTGATTGAAAATTTGAATCAAATATTATTTTTTAAATAGGAGCATCGAATACAGAGATCCACAGCACCGAAACTCAGCTCGCCAAAAATCAATTCAATTTCGGACAATGTAATTCAACAGTTTCTCATTACAAGAACTATTTCCTTTAAAAAAGAATTGAATTAGCTTCTGGTAAAAAAAAAAAAAATTTAAAAAACCTACAAGGAAAGTAAGACTGTCATGTTGATAACTTCTTTTCTAATGACGACTTTGAAACCAAGACATGTGATGATATAAATAGTACATTTACAGTGTGCGGTGGAGATGTCACGTTTTGGAAACTATAAAAATTCTGGTATTTCACCGACAACCATATTACCGTTATTATTACTATACATCGCGAATGTTAAGATATCAAAAGAAACGTAGGAATTGTGTTTTTTTTTTCAACCTCGAGTTTTGTTACAAACTTCGTCTGTTTTCGAGAGATATTTGCTGGTTTTGATATTGACGAGAGCTTTAATTATATACAGCACGTTATCTAGCTCTGTCACATGCTCATCACGCGCTTCTGCCGCACAATCATCACGCACAGATAAACCTTTAACTCCCGTGATCTAATTGTTAATTCTCCCCTCTAGCTGCTACATGTTTCATTTCAAAGTAGATACAGAAATTTGGTGTTAGTTCAAAGATAACGAATTCTACCTGATAAAACGTTGAGTATTCTGATTACTTGTTTGCTGGATAACGTATTAATATTACAGGGACAAGTTACAAGTTATATCACTTCTATGGAGTTTAAGGCTTAAGGAAATTGTACCGCGTGCAGACTATTAAACCACGAGTCAAATAAGAGAAACCATTGAAATATCTTCACATCTGATAACAATAAACCGGGAAATTTGACTGAAATTAACCTTGATTGTTGTCAGCCGCAAAAAAATAAGATTGCAATCTTTCATTATAAATAACATGAGCTCTACAGCTCTAATCAGTTGCAGAATGAAAATTGATTTGTACCTGTTAAACTGTTATCCTCTGAATCCTTCTATTCCCCACACGATGACATTTGTTAATCCTACATGCCCGAAAATATCAAGAACGATATTTTGCTTTACAATAATTTCGATGAAAAAATGATGGTAACACATGGTAACACACGAGTTTGAAAGATATAACCTCATTTAATGCCCAGTTTCGTGATCAAAATTGCTTTTCTTCTTAAAAAAAGTTATTGTGCTTGTTTTTTTGTTTGTTTGTTTGTTTTATTCCTTTTATGATTATTACTTGTTTACATGTTTCTCCATGGCGATTAATTAATTCTGTGATTTAAATTCAGCTCTTTTTCTTTTAGTGCAAAACACTCGCAATCCGCAAAACTCCTGTTCTCCTCAGAGCAGGACATGTTACACCCTGCCATAACTGAATCGATAAAAATGAATTCACACCGTGAGTTATATTGTACAAAATGCAATTTCTCTTCAATTGATCAACTCGATATATCCCTCGTTCAATATGATACACATTTGTTTTTGGTCATCTTCCCATTAGCGTTACAGTTCTCTCACATTTCCATTTTCCGCTCTCACCGTGACAACTTCACAAAGTTCCTAAAAACAATAACGGTAAGCTTTTTTCTTGTAAATAACTCCCGCCAATTCTACACTGAAAACTTTTGCGGTCAAAAGTGTAGGTGTCAAGTGAAATCACCAGAGGGAGATACAAAGCTAAAGAAATCACATCAATAATATGTATTCTTTATGTAAATTTTTTTCCAATCTTCTCGTCTTTCGATCATAAAATGCTACATATTTCTTCATTATCTTTCCTCACCTGAAGAGTACTTGCAATGAATTTAACTCCAATAAAGTTCTTTTCTAAGAAAAATACTTGACTTCTCATTGTATCTAAAGAAAATCATATTCAAGTCGTTTGGCGTCATGTAAAGAATTAAAGCGAATACCATAAGTACTCTTCTTAAAGAAATATCCGAGGAAGATATTCAAAATTTTTTTAAATCTATGTACTCCATGCATCTTTGTGTACAGAAACTCTCAGTGCATCTTACAGGAATTTTATGAATAAACTGTTACTGACCCAGTTGTCTTTAAGTTGGAAGAGAAATCTGAGGCCCTAGCTCTCTGTCTTTTTGAACTCCAGAATTGTCTGCTGAGTTTGGATGCAGTAAGCGAGGTCATAAATAAATGTATAATAGTTCATACAGACAAGTGACACACATGATACTGGAATCAGAAATGCTGCAGCTTCGTAGATCTCTCATGGGGAGATGAATAAGCTACCTCAAGGTCTGGTATGTTTATCTACATGTCAGCATTGATATTTAATCTGTCGTTTAACTTGACCTGACCGATAGGGTTCTTTTTTTTCGGTCGTCGGTTAAAAATGATTTTTTCCTTTGTCACGAAAGAGCCTACAATTTCCTTTCTATCATTATCATCATTATTATCTTCTATTTCCCTTATTTACGCAATAGAAAAACTTATTTACAGCGGTTATAGCTAGAAGGCAGGGAGACCCAGGAAGCCATCGGGCTTATGGGAGAGCCACCTCACTTACATTAATAAATAAAGTAAAGAAAAAGTGCTGCGAATGTGCGGCAAAGCCAATTTAGTGATTATTTCAGTAAAAGCTCTTGCATTTTCGTCTTAAAACTAAGAAGGTTTGACGAACGAGTGACTGAAACAGGAAGAGAGCTCCAAATTTTAGGACCTTGGTGGAGAATTGTAAATTGCTTGAGATTTGTACGGCACAAATGCGTTCGATAATTATCGGCTGTTCTGGTACCATAGTTGTGAATTTGGCTATTCGTTACAAAAAGATTGAGAAGCAATGAAGGCAATAAGTTATTTCTATAATAAAACATGAATTTGGCGATTTCAAACGTATTGACTTGGAAAATATCTAAAATTCCTAGTTTGGAGAATAAAGGAGCGGAATAGGCTCGATAGTCTGAGTTGGTGATAGTCCGCACAGCTCGCTTTTGCAAGTAATAAATTCTATTTAAGTTAGATACGTATGTGGACGACCAGGCGCAGTTACAATAGACGATATAAGGATAAATTAAGGTGTAGTACGAAGTGAGTTTGGTTGTAGAGGATAGGAATAAGCGAGACCTGAATATAATACCTAATATGGTGTTTCCAGGTGAGATGATTATAAATGTCGACCCTAAGGAATTTGGTTATGTTAAACTAGGGGTTCACCTCCAAAGGAGAGAGAAATGCCGGAGTTAAATTTCTTCTGTCTGGGTTTAAAAATTACGCAGTTAGCTTTCTTTATATCAACTGAGAGCTTATTGCATTTTAGCCAAACATCAATGTCTTGGAGTTCATCATTAAGTACGGATTCAAAGCAATTTTGGTTTGAGTGAGAATAAAAGATATTGGTGTCCTCAGCGAAAGCAGAGGGTCTGTTAATTCAGAGGCATTAGAGAGGTCATTTATGTGTAGAATGAACAATAGAGGGCCTAAAATCGAACCTTGAGGGACACCACACTTGATGGTTTGCATTGGAGAGCAAGCTTGATTGAATTGGACAAAATGCTGGCGACAAGAAAAGTGGCTTTTAAACCACTGCAGAGCCACGTCACGGATACCATAGTGCTCCAATTTGGCAAACAAGATTTGATGATCGAGAGCGTCAAACTATGTATTTTAAGACATGAAACTTTCGACATTGATGATCTTAGCAGTATGCAGGATGATCCTTTTTGTATACACTGTATGTCATGGCTCATTAACGAGAAATCTATAGCTAGATCTGAGAACTTCAGATCGTAAAATCCGATGGTGTAAGATTCGATCCTGCCTTCGTGACGAGTAAATAAGATCGGTATTTCTTTCATTCTTTTGTCGCATATCTCAAATTATTTCTATTTGTATCTTTAGTCAATACCCTTTAATCTCATTCACTGAATTTAGTCGCTATTAACTTATTCTGTCCTCACCTAAACTCCTTTGAAAATGTGATTTGCCCCACAAGTGTGTAACAAAACGGTGCACTTGGTAACGCCAGCAATGTTGAAGAAGCTGAACATGATTTCATCGAACTCGAAACATAAAATGGTGTATCATTGTTTATTTCGCGATCCATGATTCTATTTGTAGCCTTTTTTCCTTTTTTGGGCAGTCAAAGAGGGAATTAAAAGAAAACAAATTTTGCTCTCTTGGGTAGCCAATCAGAGCACAGGTTTTCTTGCTCGCTCACGGGTCTCACCTTAAAGTATAAATAGCAGAGAAATTAGGTAAACGTGTCAAAAAAAGTGAAAATTTTAACCCCAGACCAACGATGACTATGATTTCTTGATCACTTATGAAAACGAAACCTCGTCAACGACACGACTAATTATTCCGCTTTTTTAAACGCTTTGGAACGTCCTTCCACCTCCTCGCCAAACTTGACACGGTAATCGTCGACGGTGGATAAATTTTTGTCTTCAAATGTTCGAACTACGTATCTACAAGGTACTTAGTAGTATCATTTCTAACTGGTTATCTGTCAGAGTTCAGTTTTAGTAGATATACCTATTCGTGCGATGACGGACATAATGGGCACGATCTTTGAATGCTTACATCGTGCGTTGGAAGATAAAAATGTGGGCTCAGTAAATACTGATATTGGAGCAGAATTCTATTCTGTAGGCCTGAACCCTCGACCTCCCGCATGACAGTCCGGCGCCCTATTACCTAAACAGGCAGTGGTTTAACGACTATCAAATCAGCGGAAAAAAAATAAAAAGTAGGATGTTTATGTCATTGTGCTATACTCGGGATTAAAGAAAATGAAAACCTAAAAGATCTTGTATGAGGCCCAGTCTCAACTTGGCCTATAAATAGTGAAACAGCAAAGCTCCAAAATAGAATCATGGATCACGAAATAAACAATGATACACCATTTTCTGTTTCGAGTTCGATGAGCTCATATTCAGCTTCTTCAATACTGCTGGTGTTACCAAGTGCACCGTTTTGTTACACACTTGTGGGGCAAATCACATTTTCACAGGAGTTAAGTTGAGGACAGAATAAGTTAATACCGGCCTAATGCAGTGAATGAGATAAACGAGTATTGACTTAAGATACAAATAGAAATAATTTGAGACATGAGCCAAAATAATGAAAGATATATCGATCTTATTCACTCGTCACGAACGCGGGATGGGAGTGGAGGGAAGGAAAATCTTAAACTTCCTCTCAAGGACTCGAATCTTACACCATCGGATTTCACGATCTGAAGTTCACCCACATAGCTATAGCTTTCTTGTTAATGAGCCATGGCATACAATGGATACATAAAGGATCATCCTGCATACTTCTAAGATCATCAATGTCGAAACTTTCATGTCTTAGAATACATAATGAAAGATAGGACATTTCAAGCTTCTTCGTGACAAAGGGAAAAAACCATTTTTAACCGACAACCGAAAAAAAACCTCCCCTTCAGATCAGGTGAAACGACAGATTTGATATCAATTCTGAAATGTAGGTAAACATACATGTAGATAAACATACAGCGATGCAAATTCTTAAGCCTTAAACTCCTGGAGGTGATATAACTTGTTACTTATCCCTGTAATATCAATATATTATCCAGCAAACAGGCAATGAGAATACTCAAAGTTTTATTTGGTAGAATTTGTTCTCTTTGAACTAACACCAAATTTCCGTATCTACTTTGAAAGGAAACATGTATCAGCTAGAGGGGAGAATTAACAATTAGATCACAGGAGTTAAAGGTTTAGCTGTACGTGATGATTATGCTGCAGAAGCGCGTGATGAGCATGTGACAAAGCTAGATAACGTGCTGTATATAATTATAGCTCTCGTCAGTATCAAAACCAGCAAATATCTCTCGGAAATGAACGAAGATTGAAACAAAACCCGAGGTTAAAATAAAAAGATGCAAAAAAAAAAAACTACAATCCCTAAGTTTCTTTTGATACCGCATCACTCGCGATATCTAGCAATAATCACGGTAATATGGTTATCACTTTCCAAAACGTAACATTTCCACCGCTCGCTGTGAATGTACCATTTATATCATCGCATCGCGCGGAATGCCTGGAGATCATTAAATATTCATCAGTACTGAAGCTGGAGACTGAATGCACTCGCGCCTTGAAAAGCCCATAATTAGAGAAGAAAGGGCCGAAACAAGCTTAGTAGCGTTCATAGAATTCGGTTTTTCAATTGCCAGAAGCCATAAGTGGGAAACCCAAGAGCGGGTTTTTGAAGAGGAAGGGTTATTCTTTAATTTAAGCTTAAAAAGGGGAAGTTTGAGAAAGTATAAAGACTATTCCTGAGCCTTTGAAAATGATGAAAAAACGCACACTTTGAGTATGAAGGCCGATTTCAAAAGTGATTTTTCAAAAACCCAAACCGGCTCACAAAAACTCAATAATTTCTTGTTTTATAAACATATTTCCAGTATTCTGAGATTAAGCAATTATAATTTCACATTTTATAAACATATTTGCTATATTCTGAGGTCAAACAATAAGAATTTCTTGTTTCATAAACATGTTTGCTGTACAATAACAATTGTTTGTTTCCTCAAAACTTTTAAAGGGTTGCAAGTTAGTTTGACCTTAGATTAGCTATTGCAGTTACCTTAGAAATAAGATCAGGTTTCTTTGGTTTTTTGAAAAGCTTCCTTTACCATCACTGTTATCCATGGCATGGATAACAGTGATGGTAAAGCAAGCTTAAAACGGCAGAAATCGCCAGAAACTACGACGGATACACAGGGCATGAGTAAGTTTTATTGATTTTACGCGTAAAATATTCATATTTCGAAATATTTATCGTTGTAAATCGACCATATTTCGTTCCCCATACTATTCCTTATAACGTGTTCAAATTTTCAACGGTTCCTCCCGTAACTTAACACCCAGTCACACAACGCTTGACGCGTTCATGAATTCATCGTTGGCTTTTTCTCGAGACGTGGGCTTGGGCCGCCTGTGTCTCAACTAATCCATTTTTGGAAAGGAACTTCGACTGCAAATTTTAAAACTGCGAGGAACAGTAGTTGTCGTTCACCAATCTTCCAAGTTAAAACAGATTCTGTTTCAGGAAAGATCCATCTTCTATTTCCCGCTCTTGGGTTTTTGGAAGCCGGTTTGAGTTTTCGAAAAATCGCTTTTGAAATCGGCCTTCATACTTAAAATGTCAGTTTTTTCGTCATTTTCAAAGGCTCAGGAATAGTTCTTATACTTTCTCAAACTTCCTCTTTTAAGCTTAAATAAAAGATTAACCCTTTCTCTTCAAAAACCCGCTCTTTGGTTTGTCAATTATTGCTTCTGGAAATTGGAAAACCGAATTCTATGAACGCTACTAAGCTAGTTTCGGCCCTCTCTTCTCTAATTATGGGCTTTTCAAGGCGCGAGTGCATTCAATCTCCCGCTTCGGTGCTGATGAATAATTAATGCTGTCCAGGCATTCTGCGCGATGCGATGATATAAAGGGTACCTTTACAGCGCGCGGTGGAGATGTCACGTTTTGGAAAGTGACAGCCATATTTCCGTGATTATTACTATATCTGAGTGATACGGTATCAAAAGAAACTTAGGGATTGTGTTTTTTTTTTTTTTTTTTTTTGCATCTCTTTATTTTAACCTCGAGTTTTGTTTCAACCTTCGTTTGTTTCCGAGAGATAATAGCTGGTTTTGATATTGACGAGGGCTGTAATTATATACAGCACGTTATCTAGCTTTGTCACATGCTCATAACGTGCTTCTGCCGCATATTCATCACATACAGTTAAACCTTTAACTCCCGTGATCTAATTGTTAATTCTCCCCTCTAGCTGATACATGTTTCCTTTCAAAGTAGGTACAGAAATTTGGTGTTAGTTAAAAGAGAGCGAATTCTACCTAATAAAACTTTGAGTATTCTCATTACCTGTTTTCTGGATAATGTATTGATTTTACAGGGATAATTTACAAGTTATATCACTTTCAGGAGTTTAAGGCTTTAGGAAATTGCATCGCTGCATGTTTATCTACATGTATGTTAATCTGCATTTCAGAATTGATATCAAATCTGTCGTTTCACCTGATCTGAAAGGGAGGTTTTTTTTCGGTTGTCGGTTAAAAATGGTTTTTTCCCTTTGTCACGAAGAAGCTTGAAATGTCCTATCTTTCATTATGTATTTTAAGACATGAAACTTTCGACATTGATGATCTTAGCAGTATGCAGGATGATCCTTTATGTATCCATTGTATGTCATGGCTCATTAACAAGAAATCTATAGCTATGTGGGTAAACTTCAGATTGTAAAATCCGATGGTGTAAGATTCGAGTCCTTGAGAGGAAAGTGAAGGGTTTTCCTTCCCTCCACTCCCATCCCGCGTTCGTGACGAGTGAATAAGATTGATATTTCTTTCATTCTTTGTCTCATGTTTCAAATTATTTCTATTTGTATCTTTGGTCAACACTCGTTTATCTCATTCACTGCATTAGGTCGCTATTAACTTATTCTGTCCTCACCTTAACTCCTGCATGTGAAAATGTGATTTGCCCCACAAGTGTGTAACAAAACGTGCACTTGGTAACAACAGCAGTATTGAAGAAGCGGAATATGAGCTCATCGAGCTCGAAACAGAAGATCGTGTATCATTGTTTATTTCGTGATTCATGATTCTATTTTGTAGCTATGCTGTTTCATTATTTATACGCCAAGTTGAGACTGGGCCTCATACAAGATCTTTTAGGTTTTCATTTTCATTAATCAGGAGTATAGCGCAATGACATAAACATCCTACTTTTTATTTTTTTTGCTAAACCACCGCCTGCTTAAGTTGTAGGGCGCTGGACTGCCGTGCGGGAGGTCGAGGGTTCAAGCCCTACAGAACAGAATTCTGCTCCAATATCAGCACTTACTGGGCCCACGTTTTTATCTTCCAGCGCACGATGTAAACACTCAAACATCGTGCCCATGTTTTCTGTCAGCGCGCGAAAAAGTATATCTACTAAAACTGAACTATGATAGATAAGCAGTTAGAAATGATATTACTAACCACCTTGTAGATACGTAGTTCGAACATTTGAAGGCTAAAATTTATTCACCGTCTACGATTACCGTGTCAAGTTTGGCAAGGAGGTGGATTGACGTTCCAAAGCGTTTAAAAAAACCAGAATAATTAATCGTGTCGTTGACGAGGTTTCGTTTTGATACGTGATCAAGAAATCGTGGTCATCTTGATTCTGGTGTTGAATTTTCCACTTTTGTTGACACGTTCTCCCAATTTCTCTGTTATTTATGCGTTGTGGTGGGACCCGCGAGCGAGCAAGAAAACCTGCGCTCTGATCGGCTACCAAAGAGTGCAAAATGTGTTTTCTTTTGATTCCCTCGTTGATTTCCAAAAAAGGAAAAAAAAAAAAAGGAATGGTTGTAGCCTGTTTAATACCTCGTATAATGTCGTAACTAGACAGTTTATTTTTGTCATATGAATAAAAGCTTTTCCGGTATTTTTAGTGAAAGCATGAGGTCACAGATTCGTCCCAAATGAAAACAAAATAAAACAAAACAAAAATCACAACGAGACTAGCAGATTCATTTGGTAATTCCATGGTGCATGAAAATATTTTGTTATCATGTAATGTATCCTTTGATCCTTTGCAGAGGAAGTCTTCGTCTTGGCTCTAAAAATGTATTGAGAGAAATTGGCCGATGTACAGCCTTCTTGGGCTCACGTTTGTTTAGGAATGCAAACGCATATAGGGAGTATTAGATAATCGTGCGTGGATACGAAATTTACCATCGAGTGTTCGTGACATCTTTTCCACCTTCAAAGAGATAGGTCAATTCAAGCGGATATATTTGCATCCAAAAGTGGACATGTATCATCCTTTTTATTTAAAGATATTGATTAAAAATTTGCATCAAATACAATTTTTTTTAATAGCAGCATCGAAAATAGCGATCCGCTGCACGGACGCTCAGCTCATCGGAAAACCAATTCAACTTCGAACATTGTAATACAAAAATTTCTTATTACAAGAAGTATTTCCTTAAAAAAGAATTTAATTCAGCTTCAGGTAAAAAAAAAACCCTTAAAAAGAGCCTACATGGAAAGTAAAACTGTCATGTTGATAAATTCGGTTCTAATGACGACCTTGATACTTTTATATGTGAAGATATAAATGGTACATTTTCAGCGTGCGGTGGATATGCATATGTCACGTCTTGGAAACTGAAAAAATTCTGGTATTTCACCGACAACCATATTACCAATAAAAATTGAACTGTAACCAGGATATGACATAGTGAAAAAGGTAAAAAACGTTCTCTGGTTAAAAAGGTTTTAAAATATGAGCTTTCGGCTATTATACTATAGCCTTTAACGAATGTAAAAAATATAAGCGCGTGAATGGAAATATATACAGGGGAGGATGTGAAAAAATTAAAAACTAAAAAATACAATAGGAGTGTGAAAAGCTAAGAAATGGACAATAAAACAGAATCAAATTACAATAAGATAGAGTATTGTCTTGGTAACGGTTTAGAGTTCTTGTCTGCGCCGACAGTTTTTGCGGTATGCCAAGATTCTAGTGTTTTTCGAACGCGGTAATTGCCTTTGTCTATCACGGTAGCGCCCAAGAGTCAAAAACAATCACGCGATTGACTTTGAGGTTCACAACCTTCCCTGTATATATTTCCATTCACGCGCTTATATTTTTTACATTCGTTAAAGGCTATAGTATAATAGCCGAAAGCTCATATTTTAAAACCTTTTTAACCAGAGAACGTTTTTTACCTTTTTCACTAAACCATACTACCGTTATAATTACAATATATCGCGAATGTTACAGCATCAAAGGAAACGTAGGAATTGTGTTTTTTTTCCAATCTCGAGCTTTGTTTCAAACTTCGTTTGTTTTCGAGAGATATCTGCTGGTTTTGACTTTGACAATAGCTATAATTATATACAGCACGTTATCTAGCTTTGTCACATGCTCATCACGCGCTTCTGCCGCATAATCATCACGTACAGTTAAACCTTTAACTCCCGTGATCTAATTGTTAATTCTCCCCTCTAGCTGATACCTGTTTCCTTTCAAAGTAGATACGGAAATTTAGTTTTAGTTCAAAGATAACGAATTCTATCTGATAAAACTTTGAGTATTCTCACTGCCTGTTTGCTGAACCACGAGTCAAATGAGAGAAATCAATGAAACATTTCCGCATCTGGCGACAATAAACCGAGAAATTTTGAGTAAATGAAAGTTAAAAGTTGTCAGCTGCAAGAAAAATAAGATTGCGATCTTTCTTTATAAATAACATGAGCTCTAAAACTCTAATCAGTTGCAGAATAAAAATTAATTTGTACCTTTAAACTGTTATCCTCTGAATCCCTCTATTCTCCAAACGATGTCATTTGTTAATTCTACATGCCTAAAAATATTAAGAATAACGTTTTGCTTTACAACAATTTCAATGAAAAAATGAAGGTAACATATTCACGAGTTTGAAAGATCTGGCCTCATCTAATGCCCAGTTTCGTGATCAAAATTGCTGTTCTTCTTGAAAAAAGTTATTGTGCTTTTGTCTCCTGTTTCAAATTATTTCTATTTGTATCTTTAGTCAATACCCGTTTATCTCATTCACTGCATTAGGTCGCTATTAATTTATTCTGTCCTCACCTTAACTCCAGTGAAAATGTGATTTGCCCCACAAATGTGTAACAAAACGGTGCACTTAGTATCACTAGCAGTATTGAAGAAGCTGAATATGAGCTCATCGAACTCGAAACAGAAAGTCGTGTATCATTGTTTATTTCGTGATCCATGATTCTATTTTGAAGCTCTGCTGTTGTTCTATTTATACGCCAAGTTGAGACTGGGCCTCATACAAGATCTTTAGGTTTTCATTTTCATTAGTCCTGAGTATAGTACAATGACAAAAACATCCTACTTTTAAATTTCTTTTGCTGATGTGATAGTTGTTAAACCACCGCCTGCTTAGGTTTTAGGGCGCTGGACTACCGTGCGGGAGGTCGAGGGTTCAAGCCCTACACAACAGAATTCTGCTCCAATATCAGCACTACCTGAGCCAACATTTTTATCTTCCAGCGCACGATGTAAACACTCAAACGCCGTGCCCATGTTTTCTGTTATCGCGCGAAAAAGTATATCTACTAAAACTGAACTCTGATAGATAACCAGTTAGAAATGATATTACTAACCATCTTGTAGATACGTAGTTCGAATATTTGAAGGCTAAAATTTATCCACCGTCGACGATTACCGTGTCAAGTTACGCAAGGAGGTTGATTGATGTTCCAAAGCGTTTAAAAAAACCAGAATAATCAATCGTGTCATTGAGGAGGTTCCCTTTTAAACCTGATCAAGAAATCGTAGTCATCGTGTTTCTGGTGTTGAATTTTTCACTACTGATGACACGTTTTCCCAATTTCTCTGTTATTTATATGTTGTGGTGGGACCCGCGAGACAGCAAGGAAACCTGTGCTTTGATCGGCTACCAAAGAGCGCAAAATATGTTTTCTTTTTATTCCCTCGTTGATTCCCAAAAAGTTAAATAAAATAAAAAAAAAATGCTTGTAGTCTGTTGCATACCTCGTGTAAAGTCGTAATTAAACAATTTATTTTTGTCGTATGAATAAAAGCTTTTCCGGTATTTTTGGTGAAAACATGAGGTCACAGATTTGTCCCAAATAACAACAAAACAAAACAAAATCACAACGAGACTAGCAGATTCATTTGGTAATTCCATGGTGCATGAAAATATTTTGTTATCATGTAATATATCCTTTAATCCTTTGCTGAGGAAGTCTTCGTTTCGGTGCTTAAAATGCAGTGAGAGAAATTGGCCGATGTACAGCCTTCTTAGGCTCACACTCGTTCAGGAATGCAAACGCATATAGGAGGTATCAGATAATCGCGCGTGGATACGAATTTTACCATCGAGTTTTCATGACATCTCTTACACCTTCAAAGAAATAATTCAATTCAAGCAAATATATTCGTATCCAAAAGTGGACATGTATAATCCTTTTTTATTTAAAAGATATTGACTGAAAATTTGCATCAAATACAATTTTTTAAATAGCAGCATCGAAAATAGAGATCCGCTGCACCGACGCTCAGCTCGTCGGAAAACCAATTCAATTTCGAACATTGTAATACAAAAATTTCTTATTACAAGAAATATTTCCTTAAAAAAGAATTTAATTCAGCTTGAGGTAAACCTACATGGAAAGTAAAACTGTCATGTTGATAAATTCGGTTCTAATGAAGACCTTGATACTTTAATATGTGAAGAAAAATTGGTACATTTACAGCGTGTGGTGGATATGCATATGTCACGTCTTGGAAACTGAAAAAATTCTGGTATTTACCGACAACCATATTACCGTTAGTCTTACCATATATCGCGAATGTTACGATATCAAAAGAAACGTAGGAATTGTGTATTTTTCTTTTCAACCTCGAGCTTTGTTTCAAAATTCGTTTGTTTTGGAGAGATATTTGCTGGTTTTGACTTTGACAAGAGCTATAATCATATACATATATGTTATTTGCCGGCTGGGAGGTCCGTATGGTGAAAAACTGTGACCGAGGTTACGGCCTCGGGCAGCATTTTCAAGACCGAGGTCACAGTTTTTCACCATACGGACCGACCCTTAGCCGGTAAATAACATATTTATTGTTTTTAAACTTGACGAAATTCTTTCCGAAAGAACCCTAATGATTTATGGACGTAAATACGGCAAGATCTTCCATAAACTGAACAATTTTTGAGTGGGTAAATGGTAGTTAAAATAAAGGTAATGCAAATTTAAGAGAGATGCCTCAGCGAAACATTTTCATTTCCGTAACGATAAAGGTGATTTAAAAGGCTTCCAAACAAACTTTGAAACATTATTTTTACAAGTATCTGTCACAATCTGACACCTGTCAATTAGAGAGCGCGCAAGAAAAAAAAATCGTGGGAACATTTGAAAACCAACAGAACTAGTTTGGCAAGGACTGTCACAACAATGTTTTCTTCAAAATCAGTTAATGATCTAACGGAAAGTATTATTCACTCTCATCGACCATTCATTCATGTACGAAGATTTACCTCTGTTCATTACGTAAACGGCGAGGAAAGTAATTGTGAGTAAATTCAATTTTTTTATTTTGAAGTCGTGAGAGTTTGCTCGTTTGTTTGCTGTAATGGCGTGTTTAACTCTGATCTTTCCTTCACAAAAACTAAATTCGAACGGCACACTCCAACGAGACACAAGGGAATGTAATGCGGCCTTTTCTCAAAAAATTCCTTCAATTTCTGTTGTGCAATTTAAGGTACAAATGTCCAAATTGAACGGAATTGGAAAGACTCACCAGGAGCGTATATTTGTTGTAGAACTTAAATTAAAACTTCGCTCGCTCTTTCACTATGAACAAATTGCTCGAGAAAATTCAGATATTAAATGAATGAAAGTTCCATCGTTCAGTTTAACTGTAACCAAATACCTCACGTTTCAACTTTCTGGGTACTTTTTGTGAACGATTAAAATTAATTGCAGACGGTTTTTAGGCCGCTTGTCAACCAACGTAATGACACTATTGTTTATACAAATTCATTCTGAAACCAATATTTTTCTGTCAACCAAAGTGATTTGATAGAGAGAAAAGAGAGGATTCATAAGTTATTTATCGGCTTGAGGTAGTGACCGACGTGTTTGCTTAAAAATACTGCCCAGCCGGAAAACGAGGTATATTTATGAAAAATGACAACGAAAGTTGGGATGTACTCGGCGACTCACGAAAGGGTTACCGTGGCCCGTGGGCAGAGATAGGAAAATACTGACCGGGTAAAGAACCAATCAGATTGCAAGATTCGTTACCGTGCCCTCTAAAAAAACAATAAAGCACGTTATCTAGCTCTGTCACATACTCATCACGCGCTTCTGCCACATAACGATCACGTACATTTAAATCTCTACAAGTTATATCACTTCCAGGAATTTAAGGATTTAGGAAATTGCATCGCGTGCAAACTATTGAACCACGAGTCAAATGAGAGAAACCAATGAAACATTTCAGCATCTGACAACAATAAACCGAGTAAATTCGACTGAATTAAAGTTGATTGTTGCGAGCCACCGGAAAAATAAGATTGCGATCTTTCATGAAAGACAAAATTAGCTCTACAGCTCTAATCAGTTGCAGAATGAAAATTGATTTGTATCTGTTAAACTGTTATCCTCTGAATCCCTCTATTCTCCAAACGATGTCATTTGTTAATTCTACATGCCTCAAAATATTGAGAATAACGTTTTGCTTTACAACAATTTCGAGGAAAAAATGATGGTTACATATTGACGAGTTTGAAAGATCTAACCTCGTCTAATGCCCAGTTTCGTGATCAAAATTACTGTTCTTCTTTAAGAAAGTTATCGCGCTTGTTTTTTTGTTTGTTTGTTTTTTTATTCTTTTTATGATTATTATTTGTTCACATGTTTCTCCATGGCGATTAATTAATTCTGTAATTTAAATTCAGCTTTTTTCCTTTTAGTGCAAAACACTCGCAATCCGCAAAACCCCTTTTCTTCTCAGAGCAGGACATGTTACACTCTGCCGTAACTGAATCGATAAGGGTGAATTCACAGCGTGAGTTATATTGTAACAATGCAATTTCTCTTCAAGTGATCAACTCGATATATCCCTCGTACAATATGATACACATTTGTTTTTGGTCATCTTCCCATTAGCGTTACAATTCTCTCAAACTTTCGTTTTCTACTCTCACCGAGGCGACTTCATAAAGTTTCTAAAAATAATAACGGTAAGCTTTTTTCTTGTAAATAACTCCCGCCAATTCTGCACTAAATATTTTTTGCAGTCAAAAGCGTAGGTGTCCGGTGTAATCACCAGAGGGAGATACAAAGCTAAAGAAATCACATCAATGATATGTATTCTTTATGTAAATTTTTTTTGCCACTTTTCTCGTCTTTCGATTATAATATGCTAGATATTTCTACATTATTTTTCCTCACCTGCTGAAGATTACTTGCAATAAATTTAGCTCCAATAAAGTTCTTTTCCAAGAAAAATATTTGACTTCTCGTTGTATCTAAAGAAAAGCACATTTAAATCGTTTCACGTCTTGGAAGGAATTAAAGCGAATACTATAAATACTGTTCTTAAAGAAATATCCAAGGAAGATATTAAAAATTTGTTAAATCTGTGTACTCCATGCATCTTTGTGTACAGAAACCGTCAGTGTATCCTACAGGAATTTTATGAATAAATTTTTACTGAACCAGTTGTCTTTAAGTCGGAGGCGAAATCTGAGGCCCTAGCTCTCTGTCTCTTTGAGCTCCGGAATTCTTTGCTGAGTTTGGATGCAGTGAGCGAGACCATATATAATTGTATAACAATTCGTACAGACAAGTGATAGATCGTATCATAGATCCCGTATCCCGTATCTCGTAGATCCCTCGTGGGAAGATAAATAAGCTACCTCAAGGTCTAGTATGTTTATCTACATGTCAGCATTGATATTTGTCGTTTAACCTTATCTGACGGATAGGGTTTTTGTTTTTCGGTCGTTGGTTAAAAATGATTTTTTCCTTTGTCACGAAAAAGTTTGAAATTTCCTTTCTATCATTATGTATTTGAAAACATGAAACTTTCGAAATTGATGATCTAAGCAGTATACAGGATGATCCTTTATGTATCCACTGTATGTCATGGCTCATTAACGAGAAGTGAGAACTTCTTATCGTAATATCCGATGGTCTAAGATTCGATCCTGCGTTCGTGACAAGTAAATAAGATCGATATTTCTTTCATTCTTTTGTCTCATGTTTCAAATTATTTCTATTTGTATCTTAATTCAACACCCATTTATCTCATTCACTGCATTCGGTCGCTATTAACTTATTCTGTCCTCACCTTAACTCCTGTGAAAATGTGATTTGCCCCACAAATGTGTAACAAAACGGTGCACTTGGTAACACCAGCAGTATTGAAGAAGCTGAATATGAGCTCATCGAACTCGAAACAAAAAATCGTGTATCACTGTTTATTTCGTGATCCATGATTCTATTTTGGAGCTATGCTGTTTCACTATTTATACGCCAATTTGAGACTAGGCCTCATACAAGATCGTTTAGATTTTCATTTTCTTTAATTTACAGTATAGCACCATGACATAAACATCCTACTTTTTAAATTTTTTTTGTTAATGTGATAGTCGTTAAGCCACTGCTTGCTGCTTAGGTTGTGGGGCGCCGGGCTGTTGTGCGGGAGGTCGAGGGTTCAAGCCCTACACAACAGAATTCTGCTCCAATATCAGTCTTTACTGAGCCCACATTTTTATCTTCCGACGCACGATGTAAACACTCAAACATCGTGCCCATTTTGTCCGTCATCGCGCGAAAAGGTATATCTACTAAAACTGAACTCTGACAGATAACCCGTTAGAAATGATACTACTAACCACCTTGTAGATACGTAGTTCGAACATTTGAAGACAAAAATTTATTCACCGTCGACGACTACCGTGTCAAGTTTGGCGAGGAGGTTGAAGGACGTTCCAAATTCTTCAAAAAACCAGAATAATTAATGATGTGGTTGGTGAGGTTTCGTTTTCATACATGATCAATAAACCGTATGCATCGTGGTTCTGGGGTTGAAATTTTCATTTTTGTTGACACACTTACCCAATTTGGCTATTTATACGTTAAGGTAGGACCCGCGAGCGAGCCGGAAACCTGTGCTCTGATCGGCTACCCAAGAGTGAAAAATGTATTTTCTTTCGATTCCCACTTTGATTCCCCACAAAATAATAAAAAAAAGAAATGCTTGTAGCCTGTATAATTTCGTATCTAAACAGTTTTTTTTGTCATGTGAATAAAAGCTTTTCTAACAATTTTGGCTAAAACAGAGGTCACAGATTCGTCCCAAATGAAAACAAAACAAAGCAACAATCACAACGAGACTAAAAGATTCATTTGGTCATTCCATGGTGCAGGAAAATATTTTGTTATCATGTAATATATCCTTTGATCCTTTGCTGACGAAGCCTTCGTCTCGGTCTTTAAAATGCAGTGAGGGAAATTGGCCGATGTACAGCCTTCTTAAGCTCACAATTGTTTACTAATGCTCATGCATATATGTGGTATTGGATAACCGTGCGTGGATGCGAATTTTAGCATCGAGTGTTCATAACATCTTTTACACCTTCAGAGAGATAATTCAATTTAGGCAAGTAAATTCGTATCCAAAAGTGGGCATGTATCATCATTTTTGTTCAAAAGATATTGATAAAAAATTTGAATCAAATACAATTTTTTAACCCTTTAACTCCCAAGATCTGATTGTCAATTCTCCATTCCAGCTGCTACACATTTTCTTGTCAATTAGTTATGAGAAGTTGGTGTTAGATTAGGAAAACAACTTTTGCCTGATCAGTTTGAGTATTCTCATTACTTTTTTGTGGGATAATGTATGGATATTATAGGGAGAAGTTACTTGTTGATCACTTTTGGGAGTTAAAGGGTTAAATAAGAGCATCGAATACAGAGATCCGCTGCACCGTAACTCAGCTCGCCGGAAACCAATTCAATATAGGATATTGTAATACAGCAATTTCTCATTACAAGAACTATTTCCTTTAAAATGGAATTGAATTCAGCTTCGGGTGAAAAAAAGACAATTGGAAAAAAACAGCTTACATGGAACTTTCATGTTGATAAATTCGGTTATAACGACGAACTTGAAACCTTTATAGCGGAGCTCGCAGCGCGCGAACCGTAGCCCCACAATTATACGAAATAGTGGTAACCCATCCAGCCGAAAAAATTTGGACGTGCGACCGTACGACCGTACGACCGACCGCACAAAGTGCCACTTTTAGCATGCGCGGCCAACTGTACTACGGGCACTATCTTGGGTGGAAGGGTGAGGCAGAAGGTAATGCGCAGGCGCGATTGCGCGCGTAACTTGGATACCACATTAGTGTGCGCCAGGAAACACCGGCTGATGACAATGAAGTGCGCATACTCGAGTGTCGAGCTTCAGTGTAGCGTACCGCGGGCACACGGCTAAATACAGGAATGCCTCCGACCTGTGATTGGATGATAAAAATAATAAAAGTTAATAAGTTATATCTTAACTCCTTGCTCGTGAGTGTTGTTAACCGCATGTATCGAAGCGGGACAATGAAATATCAATGTGACAACACCGATGAGTCAAACAAGAAATAGCTAATTACATAACGAAGAGAGGGAAGAGTCTATCTTGTTCAGCGAGGTCGTTCAGCGATATTCCGGCGATGGAAAAGTCATCTGGTGACAAGCTCCGCTGACAAAACTCATTTAGTCAGTTTAGGCGGACGACCAGAGACTGGAGCCATTCGTGTATTTCACCTCAGACAGGAATGGCTCCAACTCATGCGTATATTAATTATTTTTAGTTCCGGCTAAATAATTTATACACTGAGATAAAAGCTGAGAGAGCGATTTATTAGGTTCTGCTTATGTTGAAGTCTACAGTGTTGCAAATGAAGCCCTCTTTTATTACTACAGGGCCATGTAATTTCAAAGTTGAGCAACTGCATGTCACGTTTGGAAAATCACGCAATGTTGCGTGACGCTGCTACCGCTGTTTTTAATTTACTGTATGCTCTGCTTTTTTCGTGGAAAACTGATTTTCTAGGTTATTGTTCACGTGAAGGACAAATTCACTGGCGTGCTCTTCATCTGTTTTTGCATAACACCGAAAGGAAGAAAGTCGCGGATAAATTTTGCATGGTAATTTCTAACAACTCCATTAGACCTAAAAAAGGAAAAAAAAACAAAAGAAACCAAAAAAAACGTCTTACCAGTCAAACCAGTGGTAGTAGCTCTGGCATTGAATCATGTCGAAGTACCTTGACTGTTTGCAGTGATGGTACAACCGATCTTCAAACAGTTTTCGGCTATAACGAGAAAGAGTAAAATGATTTTATAGAACTTGTTCTAAAATTAATGAAGGCTGTTCATCACATGACGCTGTATTGGAACGAGTATATTTCGTTTGCTATTGTATCACACGACTGTTTTAAGCAAGGTATTTATACCACTTAAATTTAAGATAGCATGAGTAGAACATAAACCACATTTTCTGTAAATTACAAGAGCCATCCTAACCTAATTTGCCAACTGCTTTCCAGGCATCATCTGTAAAAAAAACCGCTTCATTTTTTCAAATTTCAAAATTTTTAGCTAAGACCGTGGCTCCCAAAAATATTTCTCACCTTGCCTAAAAAATTTTTAAAAGAAATTTTCAAATTTTTCACAACTTTGCCTATTCCTGCTCGTAGCTCCAGCCAAGCCCTTATGGTCATTGGCCCCCGCAGTATCCGCTAACAGTGGCTTATAAATGTAGGCGTTTAGTGTTAACTTGTAAAACTACCTGAAGAAGTTTACGACAGTTAGACGAAACGCGTCAGAGAATAAAGAAGTTTTACAACTACTGTTCGCACAGCGCTGCTCACTAGTTTAGTTTTAATTTTTTCTAATTTTTTTTTTTTAAATTGTTAAAAAAAAAAGTTAAAAAAATTATTGAAAAAATTATTGATAAAGGTTTGATTCGGAACTATGCGGTGAAATAGAAGAATGGCTCTAGTCTCTGGTCATCCGCCTGAACTGACTAAATGAGTTTAGACAGCGGAGTTAGTCAGCAGATGACTTTTTCGTCGCCGGGATATCGCTGAACGACCTCGCTGAACAAGAAAGGCTGCCTTCCGGCCCTTCGCTACGTAAGTAACCATTTCTTGTTTGACACATCGGTGTTTTCACTCGCATTGATATTTCATTGTTCCGCTTTGAGATAAGCGGTTAAAAATACTCACGAGCAAGGAGTTAAGATGTAACTTATTAACTTTTACTATTTTTATCATCCAATTACAGATCGGAACCATTCCTGTATTTAGTCGCTTGTGTCGCATGGTGTTTTCAAAGTTAAGATCTGAGAGCGTTTACGCTTTTGAGGAGGCGAAGATGGATATCTACCGAAAATTTTTTTAGAATACGTTGTTTTCGTGCAGATGTGGGGTCTACAGCTGAGGTGAGTGGTAGTTTTGTGTTTAATTCGACAAATTAGCTCTAGTTTGCCGTAGCTACCATAATGCTCTGAGGCGTAAATTCAAATAACGAACGTTTCATTCAAGGAAAGTGCATTTTTTCGTTTACTAAATTATGGATTAAAATTAGTTTTGGTATGTTTCGAAAATTTCCATTCTCGTCAATGTAGGATGAGGTGGAAATTGATAAACTGCGGTGTGAAAACTTACCCGTAGCGTAAATTTAGTTTGTTTATCAAATTTAAATGCCTTGGCTAAATCCTTAGTTAGAAATTTAACGGCGATTTACAGTACAACACTTTTGTGGGTAAATGTATCTAAATGAGCTTCAACAAAGATAATTTATAGCTCAGTCTACAAGGCATGTAAATTTCGAATTAATGAGATAGAGCAAAAAACTATACGTCAACAGATGTGTTCTTATACATGTGCAGCGAAATTAAAAGTACATATTTATATGTTTTAGATTGAATCGATCTCAAGAGAGGTAACAAACTGAATTGGGTGTCGTCTTTCACCTTGGTTAACAATGACTTCGATTTGCCTACCTGTTACGAATAACACAAACATTCTCAATCATACATGAACATGGTAAATAGGAATCTGAACATTACCTTTTCTTAACTATGATTTTTATTTACATCATTATACAACTTCCACATTCGTCAGGGCATGTTATGCAACTTGTGAAATTAAAGCCATCTAGCATTTGAAGTCAAGTAATGTAAACTAAGTAAAAACTGTTGCACGAGACTTCTTTCTAATTTCATGTTGACAGTGTATTTTTTTCAATCCATAGGGACAAGATAGCTCAACAGGACAGCTATCTTGCAGTCAAACATAATCTTTGACTTGCTTATGATGAAGGTGAGCAATTAGTAACTTAAGTGTTAATTACCAGTAACAAATTTGCTCTTAATCCAAAGCTTTCGGCGGTAAAAATGATGGACAACAATCACTTTCAAGCAATTTATTACCTTTTTTTAATAGCCTGACTAAATAATTTAAGGGAAGAAAATTAGGTAAGAATGCTTGATCAAAATACTTTATGAATGTACTGTAATCTAGCTTCCAGGATTGTGGTGATTTCAGAGCAACTTTCTTTTGTGAAGAGTACTTGATACCTCATCTGATAACTCATAGTCATCAGGATTGGCAAGCTGGTTATTCTGCATTAAAAGGTTGCATCAAATAATTTTATATCAGACTGTAGTTACTTAGTAGCCTTTAGGACAAGAACTTGTATTTTTTCCAGGTGGTTTTCATACCTGTTGGCACAATATCTGGATTTGGGGTTGCGGTTGAGGTTGTTGCACAATTTTTCAAGCTGTATCACTTCAGGTGTTTTACCTAGTACGACCTCTGCTGCTTTTGCTGTTTTTGAAGTAAGGGGCTGGTTACTTTCATCTGACCTAGAACAAATCTCATGCTCTGAAAGCTGTGCAAGTTGGTTTTGCTCTAGAGGCTCTGCTATTTTCTTGAGGTTGTTGTTCCTTTCCTTGTTCTTTGTCACCCTGTAAGTGGTCATGTAAGTTTTCAAGTTGTGATTCTTCTCTAAAAATAACTGCAGCAACTTCCATGTCATCACCATTGCCTATGTCCTCACAAGATGGTTCTTGAGAAAAGAAAAAAAGGGGACTAGACTATAATTTAATTGCTGCATTTGTTTTATTATGTAAATGAATTTCCTTGTAGTATTGATATAGTACTTTACATACGCCTAATTACTCTCAGGCAAAAATCAAGATCTATACCATGTAACTAAGGAAGCAATTTAGTTCTCAATTGCTCATTTTTCTGTGCTAAGATGAAGCCACAGGAACAAATATGTTGTGTGTATTTTGGTTGCTTATTTTCCTTCACATTTTGTGTACGTTTCATTTCACTGAAATTCTATCATTGACTACTATAATAACTTGAATGCAAAATACTTTGTGGTTTGGTGATGAGATCAGTTTCTTCTGGCTGACATTCTTCAGCGGCTGAGGGGCTGTCATCATCAAGATGTAACTTGTTGTAAACTAGTTCCCCACTCTTACTTCTCAGCTGGTATAGAGGCAGTTCTTCAGGTTTCTCAGAACATTTTTTCCAAGCAGTCCCCAAACTGGTTTGAATGGGTTTGACCAAACTAGACCTGAAATGAAAGACGCAAGGACCCTCAGGGTGATGTGTGGCTTCACTAGGACCATCATGGAACTCTACTAAACCATCATCTTTCCAGTGCCACTAAACCCCTTGTCCTGGAAGCAGGAAATCACCTATTACCTTCAGCTGAGCCTGCCATAATCTTGCCTTCTTCATTAACAGGTCTTTGCATACTGTTGTGTTCCCTCTGTCTGGTAACCTCTTTGCCAACTTTGTAATTTCCTGTTCTTGAATGTTGACTGTATTTTCTTCTGCAGTGATATCTTCTCCCAGTATGTGAAGAAATGCATTTGGCACCGAATCTTCAGCATGTTTGCTCCATGTCTTTCTTGTTATGTCTACAATTCTGTCAAAAAACCTTTCAAATAACTCAGCATTGATGGATGAAAGACACACCAGCCTGTAGATGACAGAAGCATGATGCACAGCACTGTGAAAGTAGATACCATACAATTTACGAATGGTCATGGTCTTGGGTGGGGCTAGTATGGCCCTCATTGCTGGTGCATGTTTAAATGAAAGGTTTACAAGTTGTAGGATCTGCTTTGGGCATCTGGTGTCTTCTTTAGCATAAAATATTCCCATCATTTCAGCAAGTGGTGTCTGTAAATCCATCACACTGTTGTCTGCTTTTCCAGTTAAGAGAATGGTTACCTGCAGAAGTGCTCGACAATACTCTGTGCAGCAAAGCTTGTGTTTTTTTAGGGCAATGTCAGAAGTGTCTCCACATCTGTGATGTGATGAGGGAGTTCTTCTAACACATGTGAAATGTGATTTAGGCAACAATGAAGTTGTTCTAAGAATAAGACTTCATATTGATTTAGGTTTATTTCTTTTAAACTTAACTGGCTCTTGCCATACAACAATACAGGAACTCTACATGTACCCCCAAGCAATTCTGGGAGTTTCTCTTGCAGCTGTTGCTTTGTGCCACTTTTGTCTTCCCCTCTTGCTCAGAGTTCTCCTCTCAACTGCTCAATTTTTAGGTTTTGGAAAGGGTAAAGGCCACCTTTTTTCCCTTCAGGACCAGTAAGAACAAGGTTTTGTTTTTCTTTCAGTGTCTTGTATTTCCGATGTGACATAGACTTTAAGTTAAATGAACTATGCATGTCTCCATCACAGCCAACACAACCCCGATGGCCACCTTTCCAAGTTTCATCTTTAAACTCAATGCTTGGATTATCTCCATTCATGAATATCATTGTATCCTTAATTTTGACATCTTGAATCTGAACTTCTTTTGATAGATCTCTTAGACAATCTCTTCTTGTTGGTATGAATAGTACCTGGTCAGCATCTGAACTGCCACACATTCCTATCATGTACAGATGAGGCTGTTCTATTTCTGCTTGTACATCAATTTTTTTGTTGTTGGTATTTTTGGCCAGGTATTCTTTGTTTGTTAGCTGAATGGTAGGATCATACATTTCATGCACCAGGAATAACATGATCTCATTACTTCCAATTCCAGCATGATTGTGCCATAATAACCAGTGCTGGGTTCTCTCTACCTTTTTCAATTGAGTAAGCAACTTATCAGGCTCTTCACTTGTATTTGCCTCATTAAGGAAGGCAAGTCTTCCTTGAACTTCTTCTTGGCTTAGCTTGCTATATTCTTCAACTGATGTGATTTTCATTTTTATTTTCAAGCATTTCTTTCTTATTTCAAACAAGGGATACTTTCATGCTGTCAACTTTCAAGGATGCTTCTCAGTTTTTCCTTCTGGTGTAATGACAAGTTTGATGTATTCAGTTTCCAGTACTGGTATACCCAGGTTGAACTGCCCTGCAACTAACTTATCCAGTATTTCTTGTCTGAGTTGGCTCTGAGGTTGATGAGGGTTGAGGGGGTAGGAGTGGGGTAATGGAGTGTTGAGGTGATAGGAGTGGGGTAATGGAGTGTTGAGGGGGTAGGAGTGGGGTAATGGAGTGTTGAGGGGGTAGGAGTGGGGTAATAGAGTGTTGAGGGAGTAGGAGTGGGGTAATGGAGTGTTGAGGGGGTAGGAGTGGGGTAATGGAGTGTTGAGGTGGTAGGAGTGGGGTAATGGAGTGTTGAGGGGTAGGAGTGGGGTAATGGAGTGTTGAGGGGGTAGGAGTGGGGTAATGGAGTGTTGAGGGGGTAGGAGTGGGGTAATGGAGTGTTGAGGGGGTAGGAGTGGGGTAATGAAGTGTTGAGGTGGCAGGAGTGGGGTAATGGAGTGTTGAGGGGTAGGAGTGGGGTAATGGAGTGTTGAGGGGGTAGGAGTGGGGTAATGGAGTGTTAAAGGGGTAGGAGTGGGGTAATGGAGTGTTGAGGGGGTAGGAGTGGGGTAATGGAGTGTTGAGGGGGTAGGAGTGGGGTAATGAAGTGTTGAGGGGGTAGGAGTGGGGTAATGAAGTGTTGAGGGGGTAAGAGTAGGGTAATGGAGTGTTGAGGTGGTAGGAGTGGGGTAATGGAGTGTTGAGGGGTAGGAGTGGGGTAATGGAGTGTTGAGGGGGTAGGAGTGGGGTAATGGAGTGTTAAAGGGGTAGGAGTGGGGTAATGGAGTGTTGAGGGGGTAGGAGTGGGGTAATGGAGTGTTGAGGGGGTAGGAGTGGGGTAATGGAGTGTTGAGGGGGTAGGAGTGGGGTAATGGAGTGTTGAGGGGGTAGGAGTGGGGTAATGGAGTGTTGAGGGGGTAGGAGTGGGGTAATGGAGTGTTGAGGGGGTAGGAGTGGGGTAATGGAGTGTTGAGGTGGTAGGAGTGGGGTAATGGAGTGTTGAGGGGGTAGGAGTGGGGTAATGGAGTGTTGAGGGGGTAGGAGTGGGGTAATGGAGTGTTGAGGGGGTAGGAGTGGGGTAATGGAGTGTTGAGGTGATAGGAGTGGGGTAATGGAGTGTTGAGGGGGTAGGAGTGGGGTAATGGGGTGTTGAGGGGGTAGGAGTGGGGTAATGGAGTGTTGAGGGGGTAGGAGTGGGGTAATGGAGTGTTGAGGGGGTAGGAGTGGGGTAATGGAGTGTTGAGGGGGTAGGAGTGGGGTAATGGGGTGTTGAGGGGTAGGAGTGGGGTAATGGAGTGTTGAAGGGGTAGGAGTGGGGTAATGGAGTGTTGAGGGGGTAGGAGTGTGGTAATGGGGTGTTGAGGGGTAGGAGTGGGGTAATGGAGTGTTGAGGGGGTAGGAGTGGGGTAATGGAGTGTTGAGGTGGTAGGAGTGGGGTAATGGAGTGTTGAGGGGTAGGAGTGGGGTAATGGAGTGTTGAGGGGGTAGGAGTGGGGTAATGGAGTGTTGAGGGGTAGGAGTGGGGTAATGGAGTGTTGAGGGGGTAGGAGTGGGGTAATGGAGTGTTGAGGTGATAGGAGTGGGGTAATGGAGTGTTGAGGGGGTAGGAGTGGGGTAATGGGGTGTTGAGGGGGTAGGAGTGGGGTAATGGAGTGTTGAGGGGGTAGGAGTGGGGTAATGGAGTGTTGAGGGGGTAGGAGTGGGGTAATGGAGTGTTGAGGGGGTAGGAGTGGGGTAATGGGGTGTTGAGGGGTAGGAGTGGGGTAATGGAGTGTTGAAGGGGTAGGAGTGGGGTAATGGAGTGTTGAGGGGGTAGGAGTGTGGTAATGGGGTGTTGAGGGGTAGGAGTGGGGTAATGGAGTGTTGAGGGGGTAGGAGTGGGGTAATGGAGTGTTGAGGGGGTAGGAGTGGGGTAATGGAGTGTTGAGGGGGTAGGAGTGGGGTAATGGATTGTTGAGGGGGTAGGAGTGTGGTAATGGGGTGTTGAGGGGTAGGAGTGGGGTAATGGAGTGTTGAGGGGGTAGGAGTGGGGTAATGGAGTGTTGAGGGGGTAGGAGTGGGGTAATGGGGTGTTGAGGGGTAGGAGTGGGGTAATGGAGTGTTGAGGGGGTAGGAGTGGGGTAATGGAGTGTTGAGGGGGTAGGAGTGGGGTAATGGGGTGTTGAGGGGTAGGAGTGGGGTAATGGAGTGTTGAAGGGGTAGGAGTGGGGTAATGGAGTGTTGAGGGGGCAGGAGTGGGGTAATGGAGCGTTGAGGGGGTAGGAGTGGGGTAATGGAGCGTTGAGGGGGTAGGAGTGGGGTAATGGAGTGTTGAGGGGGTAGGAGTGGGGTAATGGAGTGTTGAGGGGGTAGGAGTGGGGTAATGGAGTGTTGAGGGGGTAGGAGTGGGGTAATGGAGTGTTGAGGGGGTAGGAGTGGGGTAATGGAGTGTTGAGGGGGTAGGAGTGGGGTAATGGAGTGTTGAGGGGGTAGGAGTGGGGTAATGGAGTGTTGAGGGGGTAGGAGTGGGGTAATGGAGTGTTGAGGGGGTAGGAGTGGGGTAATGGAGTGTTGAGGGGGTAGGAGTGGGGTAATGGAGTGTTGAGGGGGTAGGAGTGGGGTAATGGAGTGTTGAGGGGGTACTGGAGTGGGGTAATGGAGTGTTGAGGTGATAGGAGTGGGGTAATGGAGTGTTGAGGGGGCAATAATAAGTTGTTTCTCTTCCAAAGCAAGGAGAGATCTCAGCTCCTGGTGCTGTTCATTCCTCTTCTCCTAGACAATGTTATTTATGTCATTTTTTTTGTTCACAGCAAATTCTGTTAACATCCAGTGACACTGGAATCTGGTCAAGTGTAACAGAGAATCAGTATAAGCAGCAAGGTATAAATCCTGGGATAAGTGTTATTGAACATAATTGACTGACTGACTGTCAAGTAAATACATGCATGTAAGAGGATTGGCTAAGTAAGTAATGTGTGATTATCAAGAGAAGGCACTTGTAGTTGGTAAATGTTTTGAGGAGGCTTTAACTCTGAAATATCTGAATTAATTGTTTCAGCTAGCCATCTCATCAGTAACTGCAAATTATATTATGGATTAGGAAGACTTTAAACTTGATTATGAATCTGAGTTAGATCTTAGTTTTTTTTTTTTCCTTTCAAGTGATTTTTTAAATGTTTGGAAGGGTTTACATGTATACCTCAAGTGTCTGTAAGAGTACAAAGTGACACAGATCTTATGCACAATATTTAATTTGCTGGTGTTCATGATAGCAAAATACTTACTCTTTTCTGATGAAATGTATTAGTGTTGACTCCCCAGGACTTTCGTTACTCCTTCAAGACTTGCCCAGCATTGGGTGGTGGAACATTTGCCCCTTTTCTTCTTATTTGATACTCCTTGGCCTTCTCAGACCAGTTCACAGTCTTGCAGTCGTTCACATCCAGCATTAGCTGCTCTAGGTTTCCATCCACAGTACTGGGAATGTGCGACCTCTTCTGTTGCTTGGGGGCATTTTTTGCCCTCCTTTTGGCTTCATCAATGGTTTCAAACATTCTACCATTCTTTGCCTTTTCCTGGCTGCAAAAGATTTTCGTTGAGCCAGGTGAAGGTTGACATCATTATTTTTTCCAGGAATTTTCTACATTTTTTTAAAATTTTCTCTTTTCTTTACGGATTTTTTTTTTTTTGCCTCAACAGGTGAAACTTTCTTTGTCAACCCAGCCTTGGGAACTATGGACATTCCTTCTCCAAAGGACTTTCCCAGTTGCTCCTTACATACAGAGTCGAATTCCTTATCTATTACTGACCCTATGTTTTTCACTTCTTTTTTTGTTGGTTTGAAGATTTTTTTTCCTGGAAGCTCTTTGGCTTCACTTTTTACTTCTGTGGATGCCTCCCTTCGGCTCGCCACACAACCTGTGCTTTTTTTGAAGAGGCTACTCTCTACTGGTGTTGTTAAGAGACAACATTTGCATTCTTCTACTTGGTGCACAGTTTTTTTACCCTGGGCAGTCTTCTCCCAGCTTTCCATAGAATATGCATTTAGATACTGTTCCTTTTTTTTCTGGCGGCAACCACTGTGAAATTTGGCTATCAATGGCCTTATATTTCAGATCAATATCAATATCTGGGCAACTGCCCACCTACCCCTCCCCTAACCCAACAGCAGTCTATTTATAACAAGTGAGGGTTAATGTTGGGGTAGGGGAGGGGTAGGTGGGCATTATTAAACCTTTACACTGTAACATCAGTAAGCATATTCTCCCTACTGTTCTCAATACATTTTTGTTATGTGCTGGCACGGAGAATTTGTTTAAACAAAATATGAATTATTTCATATAAAACTTTAAATCAAGAGGTTCTTTAGTTTTTTATTATTGCCTTTATTCTCATAACCCTAATGTTTGATTCAGGGGGGGTATTGAAAGGGGAAATTAGATGCTAGACACTATCAGGAATTAAAGGGTTAAAGGAAGCAGGTTATTAAAAAAATTATAACTTTGACTCAAGCAAGTATTTGAATATGTGAGTAACATTTGATGTTTTCACATGTAACAGGATGATCAAGCGGAAGATGGCCTCAAAAAGGAGTGAACTCCATTGCCACAAATAAGTCACTACTTTTGAAACTTGAGCACTTGGTAAATACACCTTGGTTTGCAATTCTGATGATTACAGTTTGCTGAAGGAATTGAAATGTCAGTCTCCAAGCAGGAACCATCCACATGACCTGTAGAGTCATAAGCCATGGGATAACTTTAGAGAAATGCATTTGTGTCAGTAGAACTATTGTAAATACAGTACCACCTAGTGACAAAAATTAATGATTTCCTGTAAGTACGAATGTTTGGGAGAAGTTATAGTGGTACATGACACTTTTTTGCAACAATGCACAGGATTTAATGATTGTAATGTATATCTCTCAGCTTTTAAACTTTCAAATTTTTATTAATTGTAACTGTTTACCATATTTATTTCTTTGTACCTCAAGCCCTCAAAAGTTGAAGCAAGTTAGTTAATTACCTGATTTCCTGGTTTGGAATTTCTTTGTTTGACTCAATTTTATCTTAGCTTTTTTCATTAATACACATTTGTTTTTCTAAGAATGTCGATGCTGAGTTCTAATTTTTCACACAAATTTTACATTCTTTTGAATATTCTTAGATCTCCTAGTGTCAGTTAATATTCATGTGATTGAAATAATTACATCAAATGTCTTCATGATCGAATCCTAAGTCTCTCTTCGTCATCGAATTTAATCACGACATTTTAGCTCTAGCTTGTCTTCTTTTAAAGCAGACTTATGCAGCGCAAGAAATATATTAGACAAATTTCACACTTCGTTAGCTAGAGTTGGTAAGATCATGGACAGTTGGCTTAAAGAAACCTACATTGTAAGTAAATTAAGGGGTACGTTTCTAAAGAAACTGTGGTGCTGCGTCGGTGGGAGAGTATAACAGGTAATTTAGTGTTAAGAACGGGGCTGAAAACGTAAATTAGCCACCGTAAAGGGTAAAAAAGCTGACGTTTCTAGCGTTAGCCCTTCGTCGGAGCTATTGACGAAGGGCTAACGCTCGAAACGTCAGCTTTTTTACCCTTTACGGTGGCTAATTTACGTTTTCGACCCCGTTGTTAACACTAAATTACCTGCTACATTGTAAGTAGTTACAGCAGAGGTTACCGAATCAAATAACAGAAAGAATCTTAAAAAGACGACGTGTATTTTCAGCCAGAGGGCAATCATGAAACAAGCAGTCATATCTGGCAACTTCAAGAGAAGATATAAGAGAAGCCCTTACAATTCTGGGCCCGGTTGTTCATAACCGCGATTAAACTAATCACCGATTAGGCCTAATCGGCGATTAAATGTCTTAATCGTGGGTTAGTTAATCGTTGGTTAAAAAACGGTTGTTCAAAGGGAGATTACTCGGTCGATTTACTAATCCGCGATTAAGCATAAAATGAATTATATTAATTAATTATAATTTATTTTGTGCCAGTTTACGTCATAAAATTGCCGGAAATTTATTTTTGTCAATATGGCTTCTCCAGCGAAGAAAGTGCGGAAAGCAAACTTTTCACCCGCTGAAATTTCCGTTTTAACGGAAAAATTTGAAGAAAATATGGACATTCTTCAAAGTAAATTTACCAACAGTATAACAAAAAAAACAAGATTTGGGAAGAAATCTCGGAGGCGGTAAACGCCGTCGGTGTGACAGCAAGATCAACGCAGGAAGTACGAGACAAGTGGTAAAACCTCCAGAGTCACGCAAAAAGAGAATTCAGTTCCTTTAAAAGTGAACAGAAGAAGACAGGTGGTGGCCCTGCTCCCCCGAACCCATCAGAAGCCAGTTTAAAAATAATAAACATGTTCAGTGACACACCGTCATTTACTGGGTTACAGGGGTTTGAAACAGGTAAGTTTATAAATGGAAACATTATTGTAATACCTCTCAATGGCCATACCTTGCATAAAATGTATACTTCGCTAACAAACACAAAGCAAAGTGAAAATTAACGGACTTTAGACTTTTGTTTCTTTCTTATTTTCTTTTACATGTACTCCCATGTAAACAAAAAAACAAATGGCGCCCGAAAAGTCTGCCTTGCTCTTAATTCTTCGTCTGTATATCCATCTATCGTGAAACCGATGCTCCTAAACTCTCTTTGCTTCCTTTTTCTTCGCCCATCAACACCAAACAACCATACAACAAGTCAGCCATGTTGTAATTTTTATTTTTTAATCTGCCGATTAAGGATTTAATCCACCTAGCGAGCAGGGTTAGATTTAACCCTTGGTTTGATCGAAGGTTAGGAATAATCGGGCTTTGAACAACAGAAACTAATCGGCGACTTAAATTTAATCGGCGATTAGCCTATTTAATCGTGGATTAGCGCTAATCGCAGTTTTGAACAACCGGGCCCTGGTGTCTTGATTTACTGATTCACTGTTATCACGTGTATACTCTTCAATTGACTGGTGATGTCTAGACTCGAAGTAGTTTACCGTCGTTTCTTTCTGTTTTGGCTCATTTTCTCAAAACAAAATTATCAGTCACGCTCAAAAGAATATAATTTCAACTGATGCTGACATCGCACACTTCCTCTAAAGAAGAAAACATTCTCTATCTTCGAGAATTTGCTCAAAACATCAGGAAAAACAACGAAGGTCCTCAGCTGCTTGAAGATACCGTTGACTAGCATGCGTTTTATCGCAAGTTGTGAGAACGTCGTCCCCAAGTTGCAGACCTCGCCAATTCTTTCCTTTCCTCCCCCCCCCCCCCTCCCCCCCGGACTGGTCTCTTCATCCCCTTGAAGAAACTCTTCTACAGCCAGTGCTGAAGAGTTTTATTACAGTTTTTATTATAAAGAGGGGCTAGGAAATAAACTAATGGAGGGGAACAGTGGGACGGGAGCCCGGTAGATCAGGGGGCGGTAGAGAGAGGGAAGCGGGAGAACAAGGGGCGGGAAGCGGGAGCAGAAATAAAAATGGCGATAGTTTGTTGTTTATTACTGGGTATTATTCAGTCAAAAACACTCATCTAGCAAACTTTTGAAATTTCCATTGAACATCCACCAATGCTTGAAAGAAAATTTCGGAGGCAAGAAAACGTAAATTTGTACTTGGGCTGGAAAAACAGCATTACTTCCCGTGAATTTGGAAATTCCTTCAATTTGATTGCGTCATTGGTCATGAGATAACAGGACATGTGCAGTGTCTGGTAAGCTGTAGCTGTCGAAAATCTCCTGCAAAGAAAGCGATTCAGGGACATTAAGAATGTCGTCAAAGACTATATTAATCAGCCTCAGTATTTTTCGTTGTGGCCACGAAAAATCCGTTCATGAAAGACCTTCTTGGGAGCTCGCTCCATACGACTGCACATTCCAAATTACTGAAGATTTTGCCTCGTAGTGCAAACTTCTTTCCAAGGAATGCCGCTCCAGTGAGCGCGCCGGAGAATGCGGAGTGGTTCACTTTAAGACGCAATTTTTTATTTTGAACAAGGCTAAGGCCCATCAGGATAGGGAGTCAAACAGCATGGCAAGCCATCAGATTGGATTTTATAGACAACAAAAACAAAATGATAGCAAAAGATTACGAACTACACGGTAGGTGTGATTTCCTGTGCTGATTGTATTCACGGTAAATTAACAATTATTCGCAGTTGCCAAAAGATTCGATACGATTATTCAACGATCGTTTAGAGCTAACTGAAGAAAGATTTTGCCAGATCCTTTCAGACTGCCGAGGTGAATGTGATTTGGAAACAAATGAAACTGAATAAAATCAAGAATATTATCTTGACTCGGAGGAAAAAGAGGCTCTAACCAAAATTTGGAGTAGGAAGAGATCAGTGCGGCCTCCCCGGCGCATAAAAGACTTCCAATATTAAAACTTTCCGCAAAGGTTTAAGGACGATTTCAACCTACCGAACAAATCTGATAATCAGTCGAACAAGACTGTTTAATCATACTTCACTAGCACTTAAACTGAACGCTCAAAATGCAAACGGTTCAAAAATTGATGTACTAGCTACGACTAGTTACTTACGTCAAAAAGGGAAAGCAATCACGAACTTTACAGGAGGAGCAAACTCTAAACGTTACTTCTGCCTCTTGATTTTTTAATTTGATTTTGAAATGGCAATAGCTATTACATTCCACAGTACACTGAGACTTTCGTCTCTATAACGAGATCTCAGAAGCGACGCTCAAACTGTGATAACTCGGTTAGTGAAACTTAATTTAATTTAAGAAAACTGACCTGTAGCAACTTTCATCGGGAACCAATGATCCCACGCCGAAGCAAAGGCCAGAAAATAAACAAGAACATTAAGTTTTGGCACAGTTTGGAAGTTAAACCCGAGTTTCTGATCACTGACAACCATAATACCGTCATTATTACTACATATCGCGAATGTTACGATATCACAAGAAACATAAGGATTGTATATCTTTTCTTTTCTTTTTTTTTTTTAACCTCGAGCTTTGTTTCAAAGTTTGTTTGTTTCCGACAGATAATAGCTGGTTTTGATATCGACGAAAGCTATACTTATATACAGCTTGATATCTAGCTCTGTCACATGCTCGTCACGCGCTTCTGCTGCATCATTCTCAAAACAGAAAATCGTGTATCATTGTTTATTTCGTGATCATTGATTCTATTTTGTAGCAATGCTGTTTCACTATTTATACGCCAGGTGAGACAGGGGCTGTACTTGGACTGTATCATCTTTTAGGTTTCCATTTTCATTAATCTGGAGTATAGCACAATGACATAAACATCCTACTGTTTTTTTTTTTCGATGATGTGATGGTCGTTAAACCACTGCCTGCTTAGGTTGTAAGGCGCCGGACTGCCATGCGGGAGGTCGAGGGTTCAGGTCCAGGGTTCAGGTCTCAGACCGGACCAACACTCATGGTCTTGAAAGGACTGGGGAGATGAGCTGACTTTGCTATGGCACCTGTAAACTGTTAGACGTTTTAGTCTTCGCGGAACAGGACGATAAACTGCAGGCCCAATTTCCTGCATCTTCTCTGTACTGGTTAACAGGGAACGTACAGAATCCTCGCACTTTTCTGGTGTTGTGGTGTGGCCTTGTTTCCAGAAATAGGAAAAACTAGAGGCACCTGCTAAGTTTCCTTAAAAAAAAAAAAAAAACCCTGAACAGTTCAATGCAGTCTTGCTAAAGTTATTTTCAAAGAGGTGTAATTCGCATCCGAGGATATCAATATCACTCGTATATGTCCAACACACATTCTTTAATATTCTCCAACAAGCGAAATAAACTTGAAATTGAAGCGAAGGTAACAATTGGAGTGAAATGAAAATTTCAAGTTGTTGCCAAAATAGGACAACAAATAACAAGTTATTAGAATTATACGTAAAGAAATTAACAAACGAGAAAACAAACTAAAGGACAACAAAGACACTTACAAACGTTGTACGAGATCTCGACTGGTTAAAGATAATATAAAAGAATGATGAAAGCGATAGCACAGTGCAAGTTAAACGATAAAGCCGAATGAATAAAATTTACGGTAGAGAGCTTCTACAAATGACACAAACAAATAAAAATTATGCAAAAACAAATTAACAGAATATCGATGAAAGTAACGGTTCGTGAAAACAAAATAATTTAATGAAAAAGTGACAAAGGCACAAAAAAAATAACAATAATAAAGAATAAATGAATCACGTCAAAAAGAAACGCCAAATAATTTTGGTGGCAACAGAATGTAATTGACCTCAAAAGGTTTTTCTCCGTTTAAAACCGCAAACTCATTTTTTTATTCAAATTGAGTGTTTCTTTAAAGATTCCTTTCCTGTCGCTAGATTTAAAAATATCTTGAAAGAGAGTTTATTCGAAATCGTTTCCGAGAATCATGTGCATATGTAGACAGCCTGGTGACGTCAGTTTTCTTTTTACTTTGTTCGAATAATGTTATTTCTCTTTTAAGCCTGCTGACACATCCAACGGTTGCTTATATCAATTCGACTTATTCCTTACATTGACTTCATTTTATCCTTTTTTCAAATTTCAAATCAAATTACCATAGTAAAAATAGGCTTTTCTCACCTCACAATCAATATTCCTTTCCTAGCAGCATGAAGGAAGTTTGTCATCATAGACTCAGTTAAATGACCTGCCGCGAGTCTCCTACAACTCAGTGGAAGAGCATCTGAAGTACTAATCGGATGGTCGTAGGTCCGACTCCTAATTGTAGCACACCGAGTTCTTTTTTCTTGAGTATGCCTGTGTCATTCCCTGAAGGGCATCATCTTTCATTGTTTGTTTCCCTGGAAATGTCGTCTTTTTGGCTGGAAGGTGTGAGAAAGCTTTCGGAATAATCTTTTGTTGTGCAATGATCCTTCATTCTGATATTTAGCGATGATAGAAAACAAATACATAGATATAGCATATTTTTGTTTATATTTTGATAATGTAGTTCCGTTATCTTTAAATACATTTTAGAAACCATGACTAGATTATAGGCCTCGCGCTTGAGCCGCGAATGAAAGCGGAAAAAAAAATACTCGCTCCTGAACCTACAGTACTCAAGTGGAACTCGGGTGAGTAAAAGATGTGGGTTATTCGTTAATTATATAACCAAAACTAACGAGACCTGAAGTGTTACTTAGGAGTCTTAGGAGTTTTACACCACAAGAGAAACACAGATACCGAAAGCATAGTGAAAGAAATTTTCTTATTAATGATGCAGGCGATTTGTTGGCCTAAAAACTCGACGATTTTTTTTGGAAAGGTTGACCAAGTGAGCTGTAATTCGAAGGATGAGTGAAAAAGAATGACATAAGGCCAAAGTTCGCAAAAAGTTACTGTATAGCGAATACGACTGAAAATACAAGGAAAAATGATATCTGATTTTCTTCGACTGGATAACGTGGAATTCTCGAAAATTAGGAAATTTCCGTCTTTTGGAATACAAATACTAGTGATTTTTTTTTTGGTTTGCCCAATCGGAAAATATCCAAAACGTGGTAAAAAATGATGAAAAATGAAAAGATATTTGAACTTCCCAATTTCTCCAGGCTGCTACTAAAGAGAAAGGTGGTGTGGTGGATTAAAGCTTTCATTTAGCTTACTATTTGTCAACAAATTAAACATTCCCATCTATAACGATCCAAACTGGCACAGAGATGACATCCCAACACTTAAATGAGAGCTATGCTGAAAAGAATTACTGAAATGGCGTTGGTGTTCAAAATAGAATAATATTAATGATAATAATAATAATCCAAAAGAAAAAAAAAACCAGATTGATCTAAAAAGCACTTTGAAAGTACAAAAAGCAATTCATTTTTTATTTAGTACCCAATCCTATTGCATTTTCGTTCAACGTGTCTAAATGGAGGCACACGCCAACCTGGAATAACGGTTATGGACTATACATGTGTCTGTCAAGGTAAAAGCTACGTCGGTTATAATAAGTGGGAAAAGTAGTTCGCACGCCTCCGGATTCCCACCCCCTCCCCCAGTCGGTGTCCGACAACCCTCCGATCAACAGAAATCATGTAATTAATCTGAAAAAAAGAAACTTGAAAGCCCCCTTCTCCCTCCAAACAATATTGCCTGGAATCGGTGAGCAGTTCGATAACATCAGTGAAATGGGGGGAAGGAGAGAGAAATGAAATTTACAGAAAACATTCAAAAAGTAATAGAGCGTACCATTTATTGTAGTTAAATATTGCTGACATTGTGTATTTTTTAATTGACGCATCGCCACGACTTACCATCAATTCTCGTGAAAAAATTATTAATTTTAATTAGTCGGTTGTTATTGATGCAAGCGAGCCCGTTGTAACATTTAACAATAAACACGAGAAAATTAAACGCTTATGATTGGCTAAAAACGAGTAGATTCTCATTTAACACGAGTGCAAATTTTAAATAGCGTCGTCTTTCTTGCCTTTTTCTGATGCTTTTTTCATGTACTTCATTACCAAGTAATCACATGATTTCTCTTGCAATTTGGTGTGCTAAACACTTGTAAATTTTTTAAAGACTACAAATTATACCCGCCCTAAGGGCTCGTGCACATCTGTTGTCATTGAAAATTTTATTCCTGTTTATCAGCACCAAAATGCACTCGAAATCATGTTACTACCTATACGTATAAAAAGGTCAAAATCTGTTTTTTTTCTTTGCTTATAACATCAGTAGCTTACTGTAAGGATAAAGTTTAGATCATAAAAAGGGAGTATCGTTTCTTTTCAATATATTCTTAAAATACCAAAACTACTTCGCTAGAAAAGTACTCAATTTGCTTAGTATTAGGGTGGCTTTTCCTTTTTCATAAAAATCTTGTCAATGGCTTTTGTGATGTGTTGTGACCATAGAAACCAAAAGGCTGTTTTTATTTTCTGGCTTGAAAGCTCCATTTCCTTCCTGTTCTTGTCCCAATCTCACCCCCTCAAGTTTTAACACAGTGAGAGAGGTCTTAGTAAAATCTAACCCTTGGTAACTGACATCTAGGTTTCCTCACTCAAGATTGGTTTTGTATAGGTAATAACATGATTTCGAATGCAATTTAGTGTTAATAAGCACGATTAATTTTTTTGAAAGACAACAAAATTGCACGAGCGCGTAGGGCAAATGCAGTTTGTTGTCTTTGAAAAATTCAAAAGCGCTTAGTACACCAAACTGCAAGAGAAATCATATCATTACTTGTTAATATGTTAATTGTTAATGTATGCGACAAAACATCACAGAAAATCGAGATAGACGAAATGTTTGCAATTTATACTCGTGTTACAGCTTTGCACTCGAGTTTCAACTTTGCACTCGCGTTACATGAGAATGCATTCGTTTTTATCCAATAAGAAGCACGTAATTTTTTTCATGTACATTATTAGATCAGTTATTCTGCATATTTCAGGGTTTCAACGCCGTATTTACAAATCTGGACAGAACAGGACGCACTGGTCCCAAATCACTTGACAATCATTACGCAGGTCAGGATCACGATGGACAAGTTTCTTTGTCGAGAGGTATTCAACTCTGGACTGTGCCTTATTCTGGTCACTACAGAATAGAAGCAATTGGAGCCGCAGGTGGTTACAATGAGCAGCACGACGGCATATACGCCGAGTATCGAGGAAGAGGTGCAAGAATAAGCGGGACTTTTGTATTGATTAATGGAGAAATCATTCAAATTCTCGTTGGCCAGGAGGGGGGCAAGAGTGAACGCACAAGTAGTGGAGGGGGTGGATCTTTTGTAGTCAAAGAAACAAACGACTGCTTGGTAATTGCCGGAGGAGGTGGTGGTGTAATCGACCCGCAATCAAGACATGCAGGATGTGATGCCAGTGCAAACACAACGGGGAATCCTGGCTATAGATCATGGTTGGGGGGGAGCAATGGACATGGTTCCCAGACGGTTGATGATTGTAAAGCAGGTCAGGGTCTATATTATAAATAAAACGTGCCGATAAGTAATGGTGATGGAACTGAGTGGAGTCCAATTCGGTCTGTAATCATACGAGTGATAACAAAGTCGGACGACTGGCAGCGGGAGTCTGTTTTGTTTATCAGGATTTATTACTCAAAAATTACAATTACCGAGGAAAGAAGAATGGCCAAGTTATGAAAGACAAAGAACATTTGTCTGTACACGGATTCTATGGTTGTTGAGTTCAAGGTTGTGATTGGTTGATTTTAATTACAACTTTGAATATGATTGGCCTATTGAACTGTCCAATACTAACAACTTGGCAAGTGAATTAGTGGAAAGTAGGAAATTATCAAACCAATCACAATCGAGGAAATTGTTATCTTAATGATAACAAGGGGAAGACTTCGATTAAAAAATATGTAGTTATAATTATTGTTAGAATTTTATTTGAGGATGGTTCCAACTGAACAGTTCACTTTAGCTGTTTTTAGTCTGAAACTGTGATTATTTACACCAAATTGAATCCGAACTTATTTGACTACCTATACCTATATCACTGATATTTGTTATTTGATGTTTAGGTGGCGGTGGCGGAGGTTTTTACTCATATGGAAGGAGTGGACTGGAATATGGAGGAGCATTAGGAAATGGCAGCGAAGGTGGTAAGGCTTTTCTCAACGGAGGGAAAGGGGGCAGGGCCGCAATACCTATTATGTTTGGCGGCTTTGGTGGCGGTGGTGGAGGTACACAATATAAAGGGGGTGCAGGCGGTGGAGGGGGGTACTCTGGAGGAAGCAGTGGGGCTGGTGTAAGCGATTCCTGTGGGTGTGGAGGTGGATCGTTTAACTCGGGAAGAGATCAGCTGAATGAATGTTGTTACAACTCAGATGGGCATGGTCAGATGACCGTAACATTGCTGAAAGGAAACTAGCAGTTTACCGTATTAGGGCAACGGAACGTACACGATATGCTACGATATTACGTTAAAGAACAGACAAAAAATACGGACAGTTTCTGTTTTCCCTCGCCCTACACGGGGATTGGAAAATATTCACGCGTATTATTCGTGAAACCATCGAATAAGTTGTAATTATTGACCACTAACGTAAAGAACGTAGAGATGAATCATTAATGGCGATTAATTTCAATGAAATGCGGCTACGGCCTTGGGAAGACCGCACATACCATTGATTTGAATATAAAAGAGAGATAATTCAAAGTTGTAATGGTGTGTGTAGAGATTTGATATGTTTGATCACATGTTTGAATAAAAATTTCCTTTACTCGAGCCCTTTGGCTGCTGCCCTTTTTAATAACATGCGAAGGTAAACTTTAACCTCGGAACGTGTAATCCTGATACCTTATTAAAAAAAAGAATAACAGGGAGGCAACGCCAAGGAAGACATCGATTGGAATTTTCATCTTCCTTTATAAGTTTGCAAATGGCTGGACGTGTTTAACGTCTCTTGAGGCGCCCACTTCAATTCGGTCAAACGTGTGGGAGCAGCCATGAGTTAAACATGGAAAACATGAATCATTAAACTTCGGGGTTAAAGTTCTCAGACCATGCAAATTTTTGATGATTTCAACATGTTGTTTTGCACAGGACGGCTAAGAGACATATAAAGTTTTAAAACACACGCGCTGAGGCATTTTTCTGCCCATTAGATATTTTGTTTTGTCACTTCCTCGTTATCGTCCCAATCGTGGTTTGACTAATTAAGAGCCGATTATTTTCCGTCCGGCCCGAACGACCTCAGTTAGTAATTACATACATTATAATTTTTCAGAGGTTGTCGAAAAATGCCACGACGGCTATTGAACTTGACGACCAGTTTTGTCGATGATGTTTTCGCTGTTGTTCCGTACTTTATGGTTGATAAACATATCCTATAAGACATTTTGTGTGTAACATTGCAAAGTATTTTTACAAATTGTGCCGTATATTTACAATCCCGCAGGGCGAGTCAAAATAAAAATAACAATTAGATATACACAGCGATATCACACACCAATCCGTCTACTAAGTTACTTTTATCCAGCTGATTAATTTTATGACCATTTCCTATAAGGCAACGACGAAAAAAAATAAAAATAGAAACAAAAAGCGGTTTTTTGTCAGGTCTTGTGTTACGCTCATATCGTGCATGCACATGAGACGTCAACCTGTCAAACAAGGTTTTACAACGATTCAATGTTGAGATACAAAGTGACATATTATCAATGACAACTGTTTGAATAATTGATTTATTGCCAGTGGAAAAAAACAGTATGCCTAAAGACAAACTCTCAAAGACATGAATGAGCTTTAGGTATTTGACAAAGGTGCTTAATCAGAACTTCAAACTACAGTTCTTTTTTCATCATCCACCCCAATCACATGTCGACAATGCTCCGTAGTAGTCTGCCGCTGATACTTGGTGAACAGATGGCTGTTAACCAAGAGCGATTTTCAATCCATTTTCATTTCTTCTTTGATACAATTTCAAACAGTTTTTTTTTCGCAGCGCAAAGTAACCAAATTTCCAAAGATCGCTTGATATTTTAACTGGATTGGCCCATTATTTGTACTCAACGAAGCGAAGTTACTCGTATCATGTCACGACTCATTTTTCATTTCCTGTGTTTACTTAAAGAAAAAACATCTGTTCATTATGCATACACATTAGGGACACAGAACACAAAACACACGATAGCTCTGGGCAGTGTTGAACCGTATGATTAAACTTTTACAGCTACAGATCAAATACACAGAAGAGGTACCCGCGTTTTATAGCATCACCTACGTACTATTAAAAAAAAATGGTTGTGTGTTCTTCAAAAAAGCCCGAGTAACAGAAAGTTTGCTCGAAAGATATAAATATTTGATAAGTTGCGTGTGGCCGTTTCTTTTTTTGCAAGGATCCAATTGCTAATCAGTTGGTGATAAGTATATTTATGCTTATATCGACCATTTTTTCACCTCGGGAAATTTCGCCCAAAAGTAGTCATGAACGCGTATTTTACAGCTTTGCCTTTGTCGTTTGGATTTGTCCTTTTATTTGGAACTTGGATGTGTACACCCGTAGAAGCCAAAAATCGCGGTAAGTAAAAAAAACAACAACAACCAAAAAAACCCAAAAAACACGCATTTTTTCAGATTCACAAAAGATGCTCCACCGAAGAACGCACCTATTTTAAGAATATCATAAAACACTCTATCAGATACTAATAAAATTGCGCCCGTGCTTGATTAGCTCAAGTTGTAGAGCGCCGGACTGCCGTGCGTGAGTTCGAGTGTACATCTTCAAGCCCTAGAACGGACAAACACTTAGAGTACTAAAATAACTGGACAGAATTTGTTGCCTCTGCCATAATATTCGCAAATGGTTAGACATTCTATTCTGTACCTTCTCCACCATTCTCTCTGCGCTGGTTAGTAGACGACGTAAAAGAACCCACGCACTTCTCGCAGAGAGTGGGAAACACAGCTAACTATGTTGTGGTCTGGCCTTGTCAGTGTTTTAAACCAGCTCTGAGTAGAACTGGGCTATTCCGTCGAAATATTGCAACTACATACAATACGTATTCACTCAATACATTTTCTTGGTCAACTGATATCGGTGGATTGCATAGAGAATTCTTCAAAGGAATACATTATTCAGTGAATATTGACTCCTACATAATGTTTACATCTGTTGAGTCAATTTGGTCCAAAGAAGGCAACCTTTGTAAAAACCTTTTACGGATCTATGTGTACTTAAGAAATCTGGTCAAACAGAGTTTATTTGAAAAAAAAAAAAAAGGGGGGGTAATTTTCGAAAGGAACTGTGGTGCTGAGTTAGTGGGAGGTTTTATATGATAATTTGGTTTACAATGATAACAGTAAATTTGTCTATCACTTTTATGATAAAATATTCGACAGCACTTTACCGTTTAAAACAAAGTGAAAGTTAGGATATCAAACTTCAAAATATAAAATAGGACCTACAGAATACGATGGGACCGAATGTCATAGGTTTTTTTTGAATAAACATGTCTTAAACTGTTTCTGAAAAGTAACCAAGTTCGGAGCCGTTCTAATCAACATTGGAAGCCAAGCGAATGTCAACTGATCGATATTCTCTTGTGAAAGCTTTTTCCTCTGAGGTGGACCAACAAAGGCAAAAGCTTGATCAGCAAAAGTCTTGCAACTCGTACGAGGCACCTCTCAAAAAGCAAGATTGTTGGATCGCAGAGAGATAGGTTTCTTTTTTCCTGATGCGATAAGGGATATCACTCACTTTGTCACGGCGAAAGATGAGGGACTAACGCTCGTAACGTTAGCTTTAAAGCTCTTTACGGAGGTCAATTTACATATCAGCTAAGTTAATAACACAAAATTAACGTTTACTTGAACTTACTACAGCTCATTGCGTATCTCTCTTCGGTGAAAGATCTCTCTGAGCCTCAAGTTAGAACAAATAATACAATCTTTATTTATGTTAGCCTCTTTTTTTAATAATTATCTTCTTGCTGAGATTAACTTATAATACATTTTACCAAAAAAAATGCTGTAATCTGGTGGTCAGTTAAAAGTATTTTGTTTTTCTCATTTTTTTAAATTTATAATTGTAAGTGTTGATTCCTCTACTATTTCATTACCTAACTTCTACATCATTTAAAGAGTTACTTATTTACTTTTTGTTGTTGTTGTTGTTTTACTTTTTCTGCTTTTTTTCCCCATGTACCCCTATCTGCAGGACTCGGGTGTCGAAGTCTGCGGTTTGGACAACCAGACAATGGATTTGCTCTCCAAGGTCACTTACTTCGTAATATAACGCTCAAAATGGGAAATGAACTCAGTGGTGATTGTAGATACGAGTGCCTGATGGAAAGTAATTGTGTGTCTGTGAATGTCGGGCCACCCGACAAGAATGGACTCAGGGTCTGTCAATTGAGTGATTCTGACCATATTCAACATCCCGAGCATCTTACGGCACAGGAAGGATTCCTTTACTGGGCTACCCAGGTGAAATAATAGTTACCATGCAAATAGATGAAAAGAGATCGAAGACAAAAATAGCGAGAGAATCGAACGCAAATGGTCGGCTATATTAACAAAGTTTAGAAGTCGTTGTTTTAGCGAAACCGCGTTCTAAGCCATCTTCAGATTAGTCGAATCTTTTATCTGAACATTTATTTTTGTGAAAAACGCCAAGAGGGCCGAAAGCTAATAGTGGAAGAACATTTATTTATTTAATTCAATCAACCCTCTGATAGAGAATCCTTAAGGTCCTCTGCTTGCGTATAACTGCGGTTTGGTTTAGACCTGGTGTAAACAAGCGGCCTTTAGTGTTAAAATTGGAGACTGAGAATGCTCCTTTTGGTTTTCTCACTAGAATCCGTGTTCCAGCAACCCTTGTGCCCACGGTGCAACATGTCTCAATGGATTCACAGACAAGAAATACATTTGCCTGTGTCCACCTAAAGCCATAGGTGAAAACTGCGAGAATTGTAAGCAACATTGTAACAATTATCGGTAGTTACGGTTTGGAAGCGTAATCACTTTAACATGAAATCCTTCAAGCTAGTAATTGTGTCATCTAGTTGTCTAAGTGACAGATGAATGACATGTCGACAACCTGAACGGAGCATCGAATGTTTTCTTAACGGACTACGAATTAACAAGCACATCAAGTACGGCATCAATGGTAATGGTTTTTACTATTATTTTCATTATTATCATTATTACAATTATTATTCTTCTTATTATTTAATTTTCAGCATTCTCTGCGATCTTCTCAAATCTCGGTGCCACCGGAAGATATGGCCCAACAACGCTGGGCAGTCACTACGCAGGTCAGGATCATGACGGACAAGTTACATTGTCCAATGGTATTCAACAGTGGACTGTGCCTCACACTGGTGACTACAGAATAGAAGCAATAGGAGCAGCAGGAGGGTACGATTCACACCCTAATAGCGCTCAGTATCGAGGAAGAGGAGCGAGGATTATCGGAACGTTCAGTATGATTAAAGATGAGATCATTCGTATCCTTGTGGGACAGGAAGGGGGCTCTGAAGATCATGACTGGAGTTCTGGCGGTGGTGGAGGTACATTCGTTGTCAGACAAAACAACACGCCTTTGATAATAGCTGGAGGTGGAGGAGGTCTGCATTACTTGACAAAACGGCATCCAGGGTGTGACGCTAGTACAAACACAACGGGGAATCCTGGGTACAGATCAACAGGGTCTGGCGGAATCGGTGGCCTTGGCGGGCAGAGTGGCAATGCCAGCTACGCAGGTGAGGGAATTTCCGGGGGCCTCGCGAGCTGGAGAGCGAAACAGGCGAGAAAGAGGTCCGCTAGAGAAAACCTGCAGACTCCTCGACACCTCGCCCCACCCACACCTCGACTTTCGGAAAACTTTCTGGAAAGCCAGAGGTGTACTTGTCTCAGCAGCAGCATTTATGAAAGCTTGCTCGTAGGCTATGGGAACACCACATCCAGAATGAATCAAAAAATTCGATTCTTGCTTATGGAAATTGACATCCGTATTGTAAAATTCAGGGAGGAATTTTCTCCCACTAAACGATTCGTTTAAATAAGGTAATATCAGTTATTATTGTTAAAAAGAACCTTTTTGGTATAAATGGTTTCATTTCATTTATTTAGCGATTTATTAATATCTTTTTTTCTATCGTTTTTTCTTTTTGTCTGTTTAAGTTGAATCCCCTTTTTATTCTTTTAGGCGGCAGCGGTGGAGGCTTTTTTTCCAACGGAACGGATGAGAACGCAGATGGTGGCAGAGGATTTCTTCAGGGAGGAGTGGGGGGCAAAGGCAATGCGTTAAAAGCCGACGGTGGATTTGGGGGAGGAGGAGGAGCTTACGGAGGAGGGGGTGGTGGTGGGTATTCTGGCGGAGGTGGCGGAGGTGGCGGAGAGATGAACAAGGATTCATGTGGAGGAGGGGGTGGCTCTTTCAACTCAGGAAAGGATCAGAAAAATGAGTGTTGTTACCAATCTGATGGACCTGGTCAGGTTACGATAACATTACTGTGAAATCACTGTATAGAATGATTGATTAAAATTATTTAATCAACCATTAAAATTTCTTCAAATGTGATTGGTGCGCTAACTGCTTTAATTTTCGCTGATTTTTTTGGAGAGATGTAATCAGACAGTATGAAGTAGTCAATCATACCAAATCTACTCAGCTAGATCCATCAATCACAGAATTGATCACAATAACCAAATATCACTCATTTGAAGGAAAACTGGGAGTTTCCAGGATGGACGGATTGTTTTTTCGGAAATTGTAAAGGCTACGATTAATTGATAACAGGACTTCGTGTCGTCCATGTCTGTCTGTTATCATACTTGTGATTAACAAATCGCAGCTCTGAATTTCCAGTCATTTAAGGTAGCTGAAGCGAGAACAAAAAGAGGTTTTAGATCCCTTTTAGAGGTTTTACTTGTGATGTTTGATGGAGAATGAAGCATGGCAGCTGAATTATAGAGAGGTATCCTAAGTTTTCTTGAAAATGTAATGATGAAATTGTTAACAATATGTAATGTGTAACTTTATTTACAATGTACGGAGGTATACTTTAATGAGCCCGTACGGAGTAATTCAGATTACGCATTAAAAATTAATATCGCTTCTAAGACCCGAGAAGTGCATCCTCACTGTTAACTATCTAACCTCGTTTGGAACGAGTTCCTCAAGATTCACCGAAGCAAGAAGGTAAGCCATTGGCTAACTGTGAATTTCACCTTTTCATTTTTTGGGGGGGATTTATGTAACTATCAAAATAGAAATACAAAAACAAATGAAGTATTAAGAAATGAATCAATACGAGCAAGACCAAAATACAAAAATTGTCTTAGAAAAGTTTTAAATCCTTGTAACCTGTCTCTCTATAAAACTTTGCAAAATTAACTTTTAAATAATGTAAGAATAGAAATAAAGAGAGCCTTGTAGTAGACGCAAAAAAATCATTAGAATTACGCAGAAAACCTTTCCAAATTGTCAGCGCTTCGCCCGGTAAAACCCCAAAGTTTCTGATAATACCAATCAAATATATAAGAAATCTTTAATTTTAGCAATATCGCCGCTTGAAAGGCTTTCCTGGACGTTAAGTAGTCGCTGTTTATTTCCTTTTCGTCTGATTAATTTTTCATAACTCATAAATTGAGCAGAGGAAGGAAAGAATAAGTCATATTTAAAATGAGAGCAGACCTAGTTTGATCTATTTTGATTTGAGTTTTATAAGTGTCTTGTATTCATACGGAACGTGATCCACCGGAGTCGCTGATACGAAACCCATCAAAAATAAACGCGCAGACTCTCCTGGTGACAATTTCCGTTCAAGGACGTTGCTTCATTCATCGATAGACTAATAAGCAACAATAAATTCTTACGGTGTACGTACTTTTAATTATGAGTAACCAAAACCAGGCTACTTAAGTGTCTCAACATGGCACCCTACCAATTTGCACTGGCAATCGGGATATACATTTTTTTACTTATTTCTCAGCGAGATACCTCAGAAATTAAGTTTTACTCTAATTTTCGTTACTAAATATAACGCAAACGCTATATTTGGTGGTGGCTGACGGTAGATTTTGATTGGATCCACATTCCAACGGAATCAGATTTTGCCATATCGAAATTAGGAATATGAGACATTTCTTCATGCATGGTTTATTTGCTGTGGACACGGATCAGTTTGGCTAATTTTTATGAAGCAGTGTCTCTTGCTTTCTTTAAAAGAAATTCATGTCCAGTGAAGTTTGATTTCGAACGTCACGAGGCAGTAAATGTTTCTGGTCCAATTCTCAGGCGGTGCGCAATGTTCAGACCGCCTGCTTACCAATACATCCACCTCTTTTTATTATTTTCGGGCTGAGCTCCACATCAGCTGAGTTTTTGTTGGAAAAATGTACCTTGTGCGACGGGATGGTATGATTGCATTCTTCTTTATATACCAGCTGCCCTTATGAATTCTTCCGTGTCTTGTCGATCCGAACGTTCCATTTATGGGATGATGCTCCACGGACACACATTCAAGAAAACCAGGGCAGAAAGCTTGACAGAGTGTGTGATGGCGTGCAATAATGGTGCCATGTGCCAAAGTGTGAATTACATCATTAATGAAGACGTTTGTGAATTGAATAATCGCACGAAGGAGGCCAGACCAGATGACCTCGTTCTCCACGAAAATAGCATATATGTGACACGATTTAGTGAAAGAGGTATTGGTCGAGGCTCGAGGGTAGTCATGTAAAGGACACTTGTAATGGAGGCTGACAGTTGCTCACGTTTGGATGATCTGAGTAGAAGTCATCGTTATTGAATCTGATAATGACTCTCTTTTTGGCTGTCAAAACGTCTTTCGCTGTTATCGGGGTCGGTCCTCTATACATTTCTCACTTAGCCGGTTAGACTACACGACACGAAAACATTTTACTCCTGGGTTCAAAATATTTACTGCAACAGTGATGTTATTAACAGAATAGAAATATATATATAGCCAAGGCTATATCGTCATATCCCCTGTATTTCTAAAGACTTCAATTAGACTGCGGGACGAGCGTTTCTTCGCCTGCAGGAGAGTTTTCGAAGGCGTAACGATGGCTATCAAAAAGGCATCATTGCTTTGTACTTACCTTAATCATGGCTATTACAGTTTCCTCAAATCTGATCGGTGCCTTAGCTATAATTGGCTGTATTTGGACAGTTGGCTGTGATCGAACAGCTGAAGCAGCCAATCATACTAAGTTCACTCAGCCAAATCCACCAATCACAGAATAAATCGCAATAACAATAGAAACAATCACTTATCCTAAAAGAACTGAGGAATTTCCAAAATTAAGAATTTTTTCTTAGTTTAGGCATTGTCTCCAACGGAGATCTGTGACCCAAATGTATTTGTTGTTTTCGGAAATTGTAACGGCAATGATTAATTGGTATCAGAACTTCTTGTCGTATCACAAGCCCGATTTGAGCACTAATAGGAAAGTGTACGCTTGTAACTGGACAGTGTAATAGGACAGTTAAAGGGACAGTTAACTCGTCATGCCTGAGTAAGTGGACAGAACGCGTCATGTGCGCGCGCTGTTGTCTCGCATTTCGTAGAGTTAACTGCTATTTTTTATGAAAACGTATAACCGATGTGCAGTTTCTTTCTCAAAAGAAACAAAGGAAAATAATATGGTTTGAAATTTCGTTGGACTCTTGTGTAGGAACCTTCTTTTCAAAAACATTATGAGATTGAGTGAGTTTAAAGCGCTTTCCAATAGTTTGTCATGACATCGATGTGAAAATAACCATAGCACCTCCCCCTCCCCCTCTCCCTCCTACTACTTTTCTTTATTCAATCACCAACCTGCTTGATAATGCATCATCCAGGATTGCGAAAAGATAAAAGCCAAGAGCTAAGAGGAATCTAGCAGTTCGAAAAGAGAGATCTACGTAGTTTTCTTCAAATACAAGTGCACATCACAACTTTGACAGCTTGGATGCATGCTCTCCATATGTGTAGCTCCTGAAAATGAAGCAAATCGCATAGCTGATAAAAATTCCTTACAGGGGTAGAGAAGGGCGAAATCTCATCGGTTTTTCTGCTCCCTTCCCTTATCGAATGCGATGGTCCCTAACCAAGAGACAATTAACTGATATTCTCTTGTATCTATCGATATCAAACTGACTGATTCCCCTTTACAGGACCAGTTAATTTCTGTTATTTCTTTAAGAGACTGATAACAGAAATATGATAAAATTATCTTACAGGTCTTAAGCTTTTAAAAGTGAGTAGTTTTATTACTTCATTGTAGCAAGTAAGCAAAGAAATCACCCTCGCAAGTGGACTGCAATTTAAGGAATTGCAGATAAAGAGCCCGAAAAGAATTCAGCTCTTCACGGGATTCGAACTTATGCCTCCCATTGGGAGCTCACGTTGGGAGTGAGGCTTGGTAGCTCAGTTGGTAGTACAGTCCAGTGAGTATTGGGGAGGCATGGACTCGAAACTGCTGAGGCCCGGATTTTTTCAAGCTTCTTTTGAATACTTCCTTCAAATGCAGTCAACTTGGGTAAATTATTTATTTGCTTGATTTTCATCCGCAGTTAAAATGAACTTTATTTCGTCAAAAAATTGTGTAAGAGGCGTGATACATGTAGTAAAAGCTGATATTTTACAGTTCCATTTCTAGGTAAGTACCTTTTTCAAAAGGAGAAGGATGATCAAGACGCTGGAAGTTAACAATTACTAATCTTGTAAAGTAATAGGATTCTGAGGGCAAAGTTAATGTTGTAAGAAAAAACGAGAAGAATTCCAATTGTGAATTCTTCATTAATTTTTCATGTATTGTGCAAAAAAAAAAAAAATAGAAAAATCATCCTAAATAAAAGCAAAACGTTTGCAATAAAAAAGCTGCAGTAATCATCTTTATTGGATAAGACGAAAAAATTTTTACTCAAAATCGTCAGATGGTGACGGAATAATACAATAAACATAGGCATTAGCTTTTCCTGCAGCTTCATGAATCTATTTACTTTTATACACAGGCAGCGATCGAGTTGTGAAATAATTATGAAATTCTGTGGTGTTTGAAAAAGGTTACGGCTGACACAAAAAGACCAAAGAGGGTAAACAAACAAAGTCCTTCCAGATATCGTTCAAACCTATCAAACGCAGCTTATATTGCCGTGTCTCTCTCTTTGTCTTTTAGGCATTAGTAGGATCCCCTTCAGCCGCACATGTCTCAAAAGGCTGTCAACCGCTGGTTCCTAGCTGTGACTCACGCAACCCATCTCTTGTCAAGTACCGCCGCCAAGGCCGCCATTTCACGGCGTCTGTTGTGATTCTTGGAAGCGTCAACTTTGACGTTCCAGTGTAAAACTTTGAAACTTGCCTAGAAGGAAGAAGACTGTTCGCTCTTTACGGATATCTTCTACAGTTCGGGGTAAAGTTAAAAAAATTGTAGGGGTCTCCCTCGTTTATTACCACAGAATGATATAGTCTGTATCTGGGTGTCGTTGTTCTTTTAGTTGGTTTTTAATTTTTGTTGAGTCATAATATTACTCCTCTAATGGAAACCGCCCTAAATTCTGTGCTAAGCTTTATTAAACACGTAGACTGTGATAGAGTGTTAAGCGAAGAAGCACACAAAGTATTTAAAACAAAACAAAAAAAATTGTAGATTTTCATGCTGGTTTCTGAAAAGGGAATTATGTTATCTGGCTAACATAGAGAGGCAAATGGTAGCAGTGATTTTTTTTGTAAATAGATTTCTCTGAAAACGATGATGGATTTTATATATTATTTTATTTTCTTTGGTAAATTTGTATTTCATATTTCTTTTTTTTTAAGATAATATATTAAGTACTGGAAAGTTATACGTACAAAAAAGAGCAAGCAGTTTAAGTCAGGTATATAGGAAAAAACAAGAGAAATATAATAAATAAATATTACGGTTTGTCAAGATGTTTTAGGCAGAGGTTTATTATTATCATTATTATTATTATTATTATTATTATTATTATCATTCTCTGTTACTACAGAGTATCTTTACAAAAGTATTCAATAAGAAAAGTAAAACGTTGTTGCACGAGTCAAAGAAATGTCGTGAATTAATGAGCTCCGTGATAAGGGGAAAGATTTGGGAAGGGAGGTGTGAGTTTGGAACTGAGGAGCAAAGAACCAGCGGCAAGAAAGAATACGTAGTTAACAGTCAGTTGCGAGCATTTAGTACACAATTGTTTGGCGAAGGCAAATATCGGAACAATTTCTTTCACACGTGCGAATTATTCATATTTCGATACAAGTCTTGATTCAGACATGGACTAAGAAAAAATTCCAGGAACGAAAAAAGAAAATAGATTCTTGTCTCGCAAGCTACAACTTAGAGAGACTTTGCGCGAAGGGTTGACAAACCGCAATTAACCAGATGAGAAGAGCTCAGAGAGGGCTTGCACGCGGCTCTGAGGCGCTTTCATTAAAATATCGACAGCATTGTAATTACTCCTGCAAAGTGTTGTTCGCTGAACTATCTGCCATTTTCGAATCAATCAAAGAAAACTGAGTGTGATTCAATTCTAGTCTCCCTTGTCTGACAGCTTGGTACAGTTAACGAGCTCCAACATCGTGAAGACCTCTGATCTTTCTCGAAAAAAAATTAGCGGAAGTGGAAAGTGAGATGGAAGTGGAATATTGGATTGGTGGGACTACCGGCGAAACCGGATTTCATACAATTTTGTGTGCTCGTTGTTATCCGCGCGGGGATCCCGGAAAGAGATTCGGGAATTTGACAACCGACCACCAAACACAGGTTCGACTATTTATTCCGAATTAGCCAATCAACCCACGCGAAAAGTTCTATTCACCTGTGTGGTATATAGTAAAAACTACCATAAAGTGGGTAGATGGAGTAGAATTATGAAGCACGAAGAGAAAATCTAAGCAGACGAAAGAAGCCTAAGTCCAGCAATTTCTCAAGGAAATTCTTATCAAAACCTTCTGAAACCGTATCTCTGAGATTCTTGAGAATCCGTCTTGTGGTGCTACCCTTGAAACCACGCACCCACTTACACTCCCAACCCAAAGGGGATAAACGGAACCTCCCCTATGGCTCTTTTCTGAAAATGATTTTAATATATGCTATCGTCAGTAGACATGTTCTGCTGAAACATTTACGTCGACGCAGTTTCTTAAATCTGGGGTGACACCCTAAGCAATGGCTGCCAATGATCAATATTAGCAGTTATAGAGTCAAAAAACATCGAAGTTTATCTCTCATTCAATAAACCTATTGAAAGAAATGGGCAAATGTAATCAAGCGAACAAGACATAGCCGCACTCACTACTTCAAACGACAAGAAATGGCTTACGCAGGTTGATGCAGAAATTTTCTTCCCTTTTTTATTGATTTCCTCTTCCATTCGAACAAAATACCACGCGACTTGTTTCATTGTTTGACATTCAAATGTAAGTTTATTGTACTTAGATAATAGGTAAACAGTCTAATCGAAGAAACTAAATAAAATCATTTGGCTCCAATTTTCTAGCTCGTTCTGAGTTTCTCTCAGTGCTTTGTAGGCCAGTAACTAAAATTAGAATAAAACTTCTCGTTTTGCCTTCGGACGACTAATTCAAATAATATACTTGAAATGCATCATTCTTCTTGTAAAAAAGTAACACAATTCATCGCATCCAAAATTAAAGGAGAAATCTCAGAATATTAACAAATACCACGACTAAATCCTAGCCATTACGGCCAAAATCTGTAATTTTAAGTCCAGATAAACCAAATTCTGATCGGCAGAAACTAACTTTAAGTACCAATGACTGGGTAAAAATCGTCGAAAATTTTACCACAATTTCCATCTTACATAAACAAAGATAATCGAGCAATCGGACAACTGATTATTTTCCAATTTCCATGGAAATTCTCCACACACGCACATGGCTGTAACAACTTTACATCACTCATGAGAAAAAAACAATTAAGAAAAATCTGAAAAAACTCTGGGAAACATTTTCAAGACGTTTCAACTTCGACGTCAATGCAACGCCCAAATTCGCTTAGAAGATAATACTTAGATTAAAAAATTATTTTTTACATAGCTAATATGATAATTTCAAGACATGAGAAAAACAACAGTTTCAGCAGGATATCAAAGATGAAGGTCGTAAAAGCAGTTCAGACAAGCAAAAAGTCAACTTTTGAATCAAAGGAAATCCGTTCTCTTGTTAAACTTGACTTTAGCCGTCTTTTGATTCATCCTGCTTTAAAAAGAAGACTCTTGAAAAAGATTTCATCGGTAGTAACTGGTTTCTGCGTATCAGCGTTTTTATGTATCCGAAAACTCCCTGGGAATCCAATGCTCACTGCCTTAACTGAAAAATAAAAGATTCTAAGTTTAGGGAGGATAGTTGAGTTGCCATGAAATATTTCTTAGCACATGAAACGATACATTGCACAACAGGATTGTTTTAAAAGAAATTTGCTATTCTACTCCTATCATGTTTCCTAACGAGAATGTTATCATCGTAAACGTGTCCACTTGATTGTACTGCATCATCCAATTCGTAACCCAAATGAAAGGAAAATAACACGCAAGTATCAGTGCTCATACAAAAGCTATAATTATGATTTAAGGTAACTTTGTATTGAATAGAAGGTATAAACAGAATATTTACTTGCTTCAGCCTCTTAATATCCTTGAAATCCAGGTTGACGTCGTCACCAATGAGTACATTTAAGGATACGTCCGATCATCTCCACTTCTTTCCTTGCTCCTGGAAGTTGCACCAAACATCTTCCCTGATAGATGATACCTTTGAAACATGGGTCGCCGACAAGCAATGCACCAGTCTTCATGTGAAAGTCAGCTGGACAATCATGAATTAGTTGAAACGTAGTCAGAGAGGGAAGCACACGAATTCTGAAAGAATCACTTGGATAAGATGAGTCCGAGTCCTGCAACGCTGAAAAAGATACAAGGCAAAGTGGCCTCTCAGGAAGGAATGTTAGCTCCTTGCCTTCGATCAGTTCAGCAATAGGAGAAACGATGACGTCATGCAGCTTCTTTCGAGCGCTTGATTGGGAGTGCCTCATATCGACTCGGATCACATCATTGGCCACTTCCTCTTCTGTCGGCGAATCAAGCGGAGGATTTTCGATTGTAACAGTATCTCTTGCACCGATCTCCTGAAGAGCAGTTTTGTTCAGTAGCTGGATGAAAAATTCCGATTCATCCTCATACTTGTAATTGTTGACGTGTACCTCTCTCATCTAGATATTATCTTCACTGAAGCAAACCCAGAAGTAAACACATGCTTCATTAATAACTATGAAAGCTGTGCTCAATGGAACACAATTCAGAGAAACGCACGCTGTGTGTTGAAGAATCTCCAGGCTGATATTTTGTGGCCATGAGATCTCTCAGAGCTTGAGCGCGTCCTTCCTCTCCTTTCTCTTTGTTCGACTGAATAACGTGGAATTCTCGAAAATTGGGAAATTTCAGTCTGTTGGAATACAAATAGTAGTGAATTTTTTGGTTTTCCCAATCGAAAAAATATCCAAAACAAATATTCTCACAACTTGAATGAAATGGTGAAACAGAGAATTAACTCTGAAGTGTAAATTAAAGTGCTATTTAAACCCATGAATAACCCACAGGGCGTTAGCCCTAATAAAGGGAAACAGGGAACCACACGAGGCAAAGAAAAAATCTTTTGACCTCGGTGGGAATCGAACCCACGACCTCCGGATTAGATTCTCACAACTTGTCTGATTGATATTGTATTGATATTGTAAGGAGAAATCCTGTCTTGGTCACTCTTGTGAGATAAAGGGTTAGAGGTAAAGTCAGCACAAGAGGCACAGGTCTAACCTTGCCTATGCTTATGTTAATTTCAGTAGCATCAGGTGACTAGGAGAATTGCTTACTCCCCTCTAGACAAGGTTCCACTCTCCCATATCCGATTACAACCCTAATCTAAACTATAAGAAAATTCTCGAACGTGATTGGTTATCACCAGCCCGATTTGAGCACTAATGGGACAGTGTACGCGACATGTTTGTAACTGGACAGTGTAATAGGACAGTTAAAGGGACAGTTAACACGTCATGCCTTTGTTAGTGGACACAACGCGTCATGTGCGCGCGCTGTTGTCTCTCATTTAATTGTTGTTTTTACAACTGGTAAAAGAACTTCGTGTCGTCCAATTCTGTTTGATTAATAAAAGTACTAGGACCGAGTGGAGTCCAATTCGGTCTGTAATCATACGAGTGATTAACAATATCGGACGATCGCGAAGCGGGAGTCCGATTTGTTAATCCCCAGTATGATTACAGACAGAATTTGATGACACGAAGTCCTGTTACCAATTAATCAAAGCTATGAGAAAGAAGCTATGAGCAATGAGCTTTCTCAAAATTTGAGAAAGAAACTAGACATCGGTCGTACGTTTTCATAGAAATATCAACAGTTAACTCGGCGAAATGCGATACAACAGCGCGCGCTCATGATGCGTTGTCCACTAACAAAGGTATGACGTGTTAACTGTCCCTTTTTACTGTCCTATGACACTGTCCAATTACAAGCATGACGCGTACACTGTCCCATTAGTGCTCAAATCGGGCTGATGATAACCAATCACGTTCGAGAATTTTGTTATAGTTTTGATTAAGAGTAGATTAACTAGTAAATAACAAATCGGACTCCGGCGGTCGTCCGTTTTTTAAAATCACTCGTGAGGGAAAAGCATTTTGACAATCAATTACACTTGTACTCACATTTAGAGGATGAGTTCTTCCAATTTTTCCCCACTCTCTCAGCCAGTTCATCAGCTTTCTCATGTTGCTATTATCACCCTGCTGACCAATAATCTGTTTCACTGCACGAGGCCGACATTTGTCTACCCATAACACACTTGGTTCTCCTGCACAAAAACAAAATGACCTTTACTGTCAAAATCTTATGTAGATGAACCCTTTAATCCCTGAGACTGACTAACATCTAATTTCTCCTTTCAATATCAGCCCTGAATCAAACATTAAGGTTATGAGAATACAGCAAATGATCATCAACTGATAAACCTCTTGATTGTTCAACAAATTCTCCTTGCCAGCACATTAGGAAATGCATAAAGAACAGTATGGAGAATATGCATACTGATGTTAGGGTGTAAAGGATTAAACAAAAACTATACTGTCTTGTAACTCAGTTTAAGTGACACAAACAAGTCTACAGGTGGAAGAACAGATACATGAACCAACAGATGAACTCAAAGGTGGAATTTAGGGTAGAACTGAGGTGTGGGTGAATGGACAGAGGGAAAGAGCAGAGTGAGTGACAGATAGAAAGACAGTAATTGAATGAATGTACACACACAAGAGAGCAGAGAGACAGACAGACAGACAAACTGTGTGATACTGTAAATTTGCCACCAAAAAGAGTTTCTAATGCTGATGTTTCAAGCTTAAGCCCTTCCTCAGAGCAGATGGCTAATGCTTGAAACTTTAGCTTTGGAAAGTATTTAGGAAGGCCAATCTAAATTATCAACTCAGTTGATAAACCAACATTATCTTGTTAATCTCCCCACCGATGCAGCACCACAGTTTATTAAAAAACTTAC
>NC_142670.1:7785000-7875000 GCF_964200805.1 Pocillopora damicornis
CGGCATTAAGAACCACAAAGATTGCATGTTTGGTTACCGTTCAGAAAAACAACTAATAAATACAGTTCTTTCGGGAAAAGTTTTCGGGAAAAAGCGTGTCAGAAGTGCAAGCGGTGACCTTGAGAGATATTGTGGGTAGCTTTCAGGTCATAGTTAGACGACCTCAGGATTTCAGGGAAGTCTAAGAAAATGTCACTTTAAGGACGAGGCACCACGGGTTTGAACCTATTTTTAATAAAAGATTGACTTTAAATTCGAAACTGCAATCAAATCGGAAGAAAAACACAAGGTAACCTTAATTAATTTATCTTTACCTTTTTATGTCCATGTTGATTACCGCCACCCAGATAATCTTTTGAGTTTGTCGCGTGCCCTTTAGATTTTTGTTCTGTTTGTTTTTTTCGATAAACTTTCCCATAGCAGCTCTATACGGTGAAGTGCGTATCTCCAGTTGCACATTTATGAAAACTTACATTCACATTTAATTTTACGTTTTTTAAGTCTGTTCTGATGGGGCAGGAAGAATAAGGGGCGGGGTGAGGGGAGGTGTCAGCTCAAGAAGGAACTAATTAATATCCAAAAATTGAACTATTAAAATTACACGAACTCACAGATTCTTTTAGTTCTTGAAGTTCATAAAGGAAAGCAGAGATGGTGGACGCTGTAGTGAAGAAAGACGTGCTGTATTAATTGACTCTGACCAAACATAAACTACAGATGTTAAATTAAAAAAAAGGAATGAAATAGAAAATGAAAAAAAAATCACATTTTCTTTCTCATTTTCTCCTCCTTTATTGTGATTGTGATCATAGTTATTTTATGTCTTAATCATTGTTATTATTATCACTTTGTTTATCATCATTATGATGATTAGTATTTTTGTTTCCGTTGTCATCATTTTGTAGGATGCTCAAACATAACTTTTAAGAACTCTTGGTACATAATTTCGGTGAATGGATTTTCATGGCTCTTTAACAGAGAAATCTGCCAAAACCAAGGAGGGGACCTAGTATCCATTGAAACCGAAGAGGAATGGAAGTTCATTAATGACAAGATTCAAAGGCGAAATACTAAGTACTATATAAGTACATGGAGTATTGGTTTAACAAAAAAAGTCGGGAATTGGACCTGGGTGAGTGAAAGACCGCTATCTATTTGCAAATGGGGAAAAGGGGAGCCAAGTGGTGAACACGGAAAGGCCATCATGTACAAGCGGTCCAGTAATGGCAAACCGGGCGTGTTTGGTAGCACAGCTTGGGGGAACTGGCACGCTTATATTTGTGAGATTTCCAAGGGTAAGTTTTTCTTTTAGTTTGTTTTGTTTTTTTTATTTTTTCCCCTTTTTGTATTCTTATTCTTATTCTTATTCTTATTCTTATTCTTATTCTTATTCTTATTCTTATTCTTATTCTTATTCTTATTCTTATTCTTATTCTTATTCTTATTCTTATTCTTATTCTTATTCTTATTCTTATTATTTTGAGTAAACTAAAAGGCACCAGAAGCACTTAAGCGTAATAAAAACATTCTTTGTTAAAGTTTGTGATACTCACGACATAATTTTTATAAACCCTCTGACAGTCGGGATCAAGCTTATACTTACATTTGTATGAATGAAAATATGCTTGAAACAATCTCAATGAACGTTGGATGAACGTTGGATAATGCGGTTCGAATACGTGATAAAATGCAGATTGTTTACAAGGAAATGACACTTGATGGAGTGAAGTCTAATAAGGCAAAATGAAATTTGATTGGTGGAATACAATTCAAAGGCATGAAAAAGTGCCACATGTTCATGTAGTGCAATTATGTAGTATGTTCTGATTGGACTTTAACGTTGAGGTAAATGTAACGGGAGTAAAATGGCCAGGCGGAACTAAACTGTTGGGACAGTGACAGAGAATGTAAATATTTTCCTATTGGTGTGTAAGCACGTGAGCCGCTACGGCATTAATTGCGTCTTTTGTTGTAGGTCGACTGTAAGGTTTGACAATTGTAATGTATTCATCTCATTTGTCGAACTTTTCGAGCTCTAAGTAAATAATTGTTTATAAACACATAATTTAGCCTGATGAAGTACGCATTTACCAGAGTTCGTGCAGCGTACCGCGGGCACCCGGTTACTGATTACACGGGGGCTTCACGTGAGCTAGCAGAGTTGACGCAGCGCAAACAAAGGAATTTGGCGTTTTGAGCTGGTAGTCATACTAATTAGTTCGTAGTTGAAAGCTTCATTAATTCTCGGTAATTACACTGCAAAGAGGAATGGTAAAGACGAAATGAAAAGACTGATGTTAAACGGCGAATGTCTAACGAAGAGCAACGTAAGAAGGAAAGACAAAGAGCTCCAGAAAAAAAAATTCACTGAAAAGAGGTCAACAACAAAGAAAAAGCGAATTACAAAGGAGCCGAGAAAGGTGGGACATGAAGTAAGTTGATTTTTATCTGAGTTTTTTCCAACACTAAGTCTCAGAAAAATTTAACACTCTTTATCAATCGTCGTTTGATACTAGCTTCAGTTTCCCCTAGATCTACCTCTTTATTCTAGAAAATTTGCGAAAACTGAAACCAGCGTCGAAAGCCGTAAATCGGCGGAAAGCATTGCCCCAAGTGGAGGCAAATAAACTTTGCTCGTGAAAAGCGCAAAAGAAAGCAAGCTCATATCAGTTTGATAAATTTTTATTTGAAAGATCGACGAATGGTTTAAGTTTAAAACAGGACCATTTCATTTAATTTGGAGCTCGCGGAACGCTTTTGGATATCACCAATATTTCAAAATACAAATATCGCACTTCCTATCAATTTTCCAATTAAGATTTTCCCCACGCAGTATACCTCGGCATCGGCTCAGGTTAAGCTCGAAACAAGTGGAAATAGTATGGTTTTGGAGGATATAAAAATTAGTCGGGGGCTTTTCATTTCCGTACAGAAAAACCAGGCCAAATTTTTTAAAAATCGCAACATCGTCATTTACGTCACGACATTCTTTAACTAGGCACCCATTTTGAAATCCAGAATCCAGGCAAATTTAGCAGTAAGTGTTCTGTTAGCTTACATGAATTATGTGTGTAAAGAGGATTCTGGGGTAGAATAAAAGATGGCGTTTTTTGCAGAACGCGTGTAGTAGTTTGACTCACAAACAACACAACAAGGTGGCAGCGGTGGGATCTTTCCAATAAGATTTAAAGTGAAGAAAATCAGATAAAAACGGAAATATGGGAGACCCTGCCCCAGGCGAAGCTAGAAATCAAGCTGTTCCACAACCTGTAGCTGAGGAGCCGAAGGAAGATGACGTTCACTCACCACAGCCTGCACAACAACAAGCCGTCATACCTGCACAGCCTACGGTCCAACAGATCGCTGTGGCGAATATTCAATTCAACCGCCGGAAAAATTCAGTTTTAAACCCGAAGAGTGGCTTCGCTGGATTAGACGTTTCGAACGAATTCGAAAGGCGACTGGCATCGACTAAAAGGACGGTGAGAGTCAAGTAAACACTTTAATTTACTCGATGGGAGAAGCAGTTGATGACATTGTTGCCTCATTTGGAATAACCGCCCAGGAACTGAAGCAGTATGACGTAGTGAAAGGCAAGTTTGAAGCTCATTTGTTGTTAAGAGAAACGTAATATTTGAAAGAGCCAAATTTAATCCAAGAGGTGAACAGGATAGTGAGTCCGTGGATAAGTTCATAACAGATTTATATTGTCTGGCTGAATACTGTGAATTTGGAACATTAAGAGATGATCTCATCAGAGACAGAATCGTTGTAGGTTTAAAGGCAGAAAACTTTCTGAACAGCTGCAACTGGATCCCAAGCTGACTTTAGAGAAGGCAGTTACTAAGGCCAGGCAGTCTGAGACAGTGAAGAAGCAACAAACTTTCCTACAGGGGAACAAGTCAGAAAAAACACCAGCTAATGTAGACTGCCTATTTAAAGGAAAGGGAAAAGATGATAAAACTAAACCAAAAGATGCAAAGAAGCCCCATAAGCCTAGAAACGGGACAGAGAAGACTCCTGAAGCACAATGTTTAAGGTGCCTGGATCCATCACACCCAAAGAGACAATGTCCAACCAGAGAATCCTAATGTATCAAGCGCTCCAAAGTAGCACATTGGGCAAAGGCTTGCAAATCTCGATCTCGGAAGAAAGTGAACGAAGTGAGCTTCTCAGACACATAAGACGAAGCATTCTTCCCGCGTGAACTAACTGAGGTAGCTACTGTTCAAGGACAAGCACAAAGTTCATGGAAAGCGAGAGTCGTGATTAATGAACAACCAATATATTTTCAAGTGGATGCTGGTGCAGATGTCATAGTAGTTCTGCCAGGCCTGTTTTACAGCTTAAAACGAGCTCCTGTACTGAAGAACGCATCCAGACTACTTATGGGTCCATGTAAACAGAAACTAAGCTGCCCAGGAACTTTCATCGCGGAGCTGCAAGTAAAGGATACGATTGCTAAGAAACGAGTGTATGGGATAGAAGATTTAGAGCGACCTCTGTTAGGCAGGGAGGAGGCTGAACATTATGAACTCATAAGCAGACTTGACAGCTTAGGCAGTGATGACTTGGAAGCACTGTTACCATATCACACCCAAAGAAGGCGCTAAACCCTTTCAAGTTACAGTTTCAAGAAAAGTCCCCTGACCATTTTATCAGAAGGCAAAAGAAGAATCGGATAGAATGTTGAAATCAGGTGTCATATCCAAAATTGACAAGCCCACAAGCTGGTGTGCTCCCATGGTGGTTGCCCCAAAAAGTAATGGCAAGAGTCAGGGTCTACGTGGACCTCAGCAAGGTGAACGAGTAAGTCAAAAGAGAGAACCCACCACTTCCAGCAGTAGATACAGCTCTGGGAAGATTGGCAGGTTCCAAAGTCTTCGCAAGACTCGATGCAAACTGAGGATTTTGGCAGATAAGGCCTGCATGGGAATCGAGACCGCTGACCTGATGCTCTTTGTCTTGCCACCAATGTGCTCTCCTTCAATGTTCTATCCTTTGGTGTCAGTTCTGGGTCTTAGAAATTCCAGAAGAACATGAATCAGATTCTCCAGGCATTAGAGGGAGTAGAGTGCAGCATAGATGACGTTTTAGTTCATGGAAAAAACCAAGAGGAATATGACGAAAGACTAGAAGCCGTACTTAAGCGTCTGGTCGAAGCCGGCGTTACACTCAACCTTGACTAGTGCAAGTTCCTCAGGCATGTCATTAGTTTAGTCACTAGCTGGAATTGAGGCGGATCCTGACAAGCTGCAAGCAATCCCAGATCTCCCGCCACCCCAGAACGTTCAAGAAGTGAGAACATTTCTGGGCATGGTAAAATAATGAAGCAAGTTTTCAGAGCATCTTGCTGGCAAGACAAAGAGCATCAGGGAACTCCTTTGCCAAGAGAATCAGTGGACATGGGAAACTGAGCAACAGAAAGCATTTGTGCAGATCAAAGCTGACCTCAAACAAGCTCCAATACTGGCACTATATAATCCTAACAAGGAGACCAAGATAGCAGCTGGTGCCTTATTGGTCGAGCAGAAGTGAACTCTCTGTCGTGCAGGACACTCTACTCAAAGCATCCAGGATCCTTATCCCATCCTCCATATGATTTCTGCCGGTTTAAGCTTGAATACCATTACTGTTATCCATCCATGTCCAAAAGACAAGTAAATGTAAAGTAAGCTTAAAACGGCAGAAATCGCCAGAAACTACGACGGATACACAGGGATTGAGTAAGTTTTATTGATTTTACGTGTAAAATATTCATATTTCGAAAAATTTATCGATGTAAATCGACCATATTTCGTTCCCCATACTATTCCTTATAACGTGCTCAAATTTTCAACGGTTCCTCCCGTAACTTAACACCGAGGTCACACAACGCGTGACGCGTTCATGAACTCATCGTTGGCTTTTTCTTGAGACGTGAGCTCGGGCCACCTGTGCTTTAACAAAAAGGGGGAGATGTTGTGTTAGGTTACATGATATATGTACATACAAGAGGATTCTGGGATAGGGTACAAGATGGCGTTCATCACAGAACACGTGAAGTATTTGGACCCTCAAACAACACAACAGTAAGCATCGTGTGCAATCAGGGAAATTTATACAGTAAGCTAACCTTGCATGGCTAACGACGGCAGACTGGTTTTTATACCTTCTCTCGTTTCAATTTCTCATTTATTTCCCATGGCGAAATTTTCTACAATAATGTAATCCGTAAAGTAGCAGCAGGCATCTGTTTTTCTTTGCGTATTCGAACACATTCATACCGGTAGGTCAACAGTTCTCGGCCAAACGTTGAAGAAGGGCAGCAATCTGAAATTAGGGTAGATGTAACTCACTCAATGGTTCGTCACGAAAGGCTGAACGTATTGCAATCTTGCTCACTGTAGGCGCAAGAATTTGTACTATCATTTTTTGTTAGTGTTGGTGTTTCATAGTTTCGTGTTAGGTGTTTATTTTCTCGTCTGCCATTAGTGTCCTTTGTCAGTTACCAGTTTTGTACTTGTTATATTTATTTGCATATCGTATATATATTGGTTGCGCGTTATTTATTTGGGTAGTTGTCTAGTTTGTGAAAATTACCGTTACATATCTAGCTCTGGGTTTCATGTTTTCGTCTTTGGGTTGGTCACATTCGTCTTGTAAGTATCCTTGTTTATCTCGCTTTGTCGTTTTCCAGTACTTTCACTCATACGATGTAAGTTATTTTATGCTCATTCGCGTGTTTGTAATTTTGTCATTTTCAGTTACCGTATTCAACAATGTGTCAAGTTTGTTCTAGTAAAGTTTGAAATACGTGTGATTAGCGTTTGCGGCTATATTTTGTAAAAGACGAATCTGGTTTATTGGAAGTTTATGACGATGTCTCGCAACGGTTCTGATGTCTACCTGTCTTATTCGGCCGGGAAGAACGGCCAACCTGCCGAAACCGGTCCGCGTACTCGTAAACCGAATACCTCTTTGGATCAAGAAGGAATCTCTCTTGAACGCATCCGTGAACTCAGAAAGCGGAGAGGAGGAGTGTTGTCTTCGTTAACGTCCAAGCGTCGAGAGATCGATAGTCTTTTAACGGACGAAAATAATTTGGAGACGGTGAAAGTAAAGCTGTCGGAAATCACGTCACTATTTCGAAGATTTACCGAGGCTCATGACGCGTATAATGTAGCTCTGGTTGAGGAAAGTCAGAGACAAGAATCAGACCTCTATTTCGCCGACATTGAAAGCAGTTTAGATTTTTTCTGCCGTACGGTCAATGATTGGTTACGTGTCACGGAAGCCAGGCTTCAAGATAACCTGTTAACGCCTGACGACAGCGCTTCTCAAATTGGGTCCGAGGTTCGTAGTAAGTCTAGACCATCCATGTGTGGATCGAGAACGAGTCACTTTTCTAAAACGAGCTCCATATCTGCTGCAAGAGCCAAAGAGGCAGCTCGCATCGCGGAACTTCGAGCGGAGGCACACGCTTTGAAACACCGCCATTCGCTTCAGGAATCGGAGCTACGCCTCAAGAGGCAAGAGTACGACCTGCAGTTGAAGAAAGATGAATTAAACCTCAAAACTGAGTACGCTAAAGCGGTGGCTAGAGAAGAAGCTTACGCTCAAGCTGAAGCGGGTAATTTCGCGCCTATCAACGTGGCCTCTAGGGATCCTCGTTGTCCCGTTTCAGTCGTATCCTCCATCACTGAAAAGTCAAGGTCTGGTGGTTCAAAACGTGAGTCATTTGTACCTGCCGATAAGAAAGAGAAATTGTCTGTGAAGTCAAGTAACCCGGTTAAAGATCATAAGGGTGCTGTGAGTGATTCAAGTTCAAGCTCTGGCAACTCAGGTCTGAGCGACCAGGCCTATGGCATTCTCGTCCAGCAGAACCGAGTAATGGAAGAGTTCGTGAAACAGCAGCAAAGGAACTTGTTGCCCAGGAGACGTGTACCTGTGTTCAGTGGAGACCCTTTACATTACTGTGCTTTCATTCGCGCGTTCGAGACCGTAATCGAAACTAGAGAACTAGATTACGCTGGGAGACTCTATTACCTCGAACAGCACACAGCTGGCAGAGCTCAAGAGTTGGTACAAAGTTGCCTCTACATGAAAGCCGAAGATGGGTACGTAAAGGCAAAGAAACTCTTAGAGAGCAAATTTGGACAGAAGCACAAAATCGCTATGGCATATGTGGATAAAGTCACTAATGGTCCAGTCATCAAAGCTGAAGATGCAGACGCCCTAGAAGGCTTTGCCGTTTTGCTCTCTAGCTGTACAAACACTCTTAAGGCTATCGGCCATTCCAGCAAGTTCGAAAGTCCGGATAGCATGCGGAAGATTATTGAGAGGCTTCCCCCGAAGTTGCAAGCCAGTTGGCGGGACAACGCTGATCGGATCCTCAACTCGGAAGCGAGAGATGTCTGCATTGATGATATTTCACTCTTCGTTGAACAGAAAGCTCGCACCTTGTCCAATCCAGTTTTTGGCAAGCTTCCTTGTTTGGAAAAGGAGAAGAAGAACAGCAAGGATAGGGGTTCGAGATCGAAGTCTGAGAGACCCGGTGGAAAACAGCTAAGCCTCGTCACGATTTCCGAGACGAAATCTGCTCTCAATTCATCTGCTGATGTGTTGAGTGCAGTTCATTCTTCCAAGAAGAACTGTCTGTTTTGTAATGCAGATCACAATCTCACCGAATGTTCCAGTTTCGCCAAAGTACCTCCTACAGATCGTCAGGAGTTTGTCATGAAGCAGAGGCTATGCTTTTCGTGTTTAGGTGGAGGCCATCAGTCTAGAAGTTGTCACAAAAGGAAGCCCTGTATTCACTGTAATAAGAGACACGCTACCGTAATGCATGTAGGTGCACCAGAAGCTATTGTTGCGTCCGACCGTGGTAAGGATGGACCTCAGAGCGAGAACAACCAGTCCAGTACTGAGAAGAACAGAGCTGATCACTTTTGTGGCCTAACCACAATGGAGGGTTCCGTGACTGCATTGCCCATTGTTGCTGTGAAGGTCAACGTCAAAGGAAGTCCTCGGTCCGTGGAGACTTATGCGTTGCTGGATAATGGATCTAACACCACCTTTTGCTCGGCTAGCCTGATGAAACGTCTGAGTGTCAGCGGCAAGGAAATGAGACTCAAGCTAACCACCATGGATAGCTGCAACGATGTGGACAGTCTTGTTGTTACGAACCTGGAAGTGACTGATCTAGACGAGAACGTTGTCATTTCCTTGCCAGAAGTTCTTTCCCGACCTTCTATGCCTGTAGTGAAAGACGAGATCCCGAAACAGGAGGATGTGGAGCGATGGCCGCACCTTCAAGGCTATGTAAACCTAGCAGAATTGAATTCCGAGGTGGATCTATTAATTGGTGCAAACGTACCTGAAGCCCTACAACCGAGAGAAGTTGTCCCTGCCTCTGATGGGGGTCCATATGCAACTAGAGTTGATCTTGGCTGGGTTATCAATGGCCCAACTGGAAGAAAGCAAAAGTTTGTCCCATCTTCTAGTTTCTTCGTTAACTGTAAGGAGACTCATCCTATGTGTATAGCATGTGCTGATTTTGCAGATGCCACTCTTTCCGATGGTTTAAGCATGTCAAGGGATGACTTAAAGTTCATGAACATTGTAGAGGATTCAGTTATGCAGTGTGAAGATGGTCATTATCAGGTTTCTATACCGTTAAGGGACCTCAACTTGCAGATGCCAGCAAACCGGAGTCAAGCGGAACGCCGTGCCCTCTATCTTAAACGTAAATTCTCTAAAGATGTGAAGTTTCGCGAGGACTATGTTGCTTGTCTTGAGAAGGTGATCGGCGACGGTTTTGCAGAAAAGGTTCCCCTGGATGTCCTGGAGAGATCAGATGGTAAGGTGTGGTTTATCCCGCACCACGGCGTTTATCATCATAAGAAACCGGATAAAATACGTGTCGTTTTCGATTGCTCAGCCCATTCTCAAGGAACTTCCCTGAATGATGAGCTGTTTCAAGGTCCTGACTTAACCAATAATCTGGTTGGCGTGCTGATCCGTTTCCGTCAGGAGCCAGTCGCAGTCATGGGTGACGTTCAATCTATGTTCCATCAGGTGCGTGTCCCAGAAGTAGATAGAGACCTCCTACGGTTCCTTTGGTGGCCGCGTGGCGACTTCTCTAAGAAATTAGAAGAGTATCGGATGACCGTACATCTGTTCGGTGCGGTTTCGTCTCCCAGTTGTGCTAACTTCGCCATGCGACGGAATGCCGAAGATCATAGGCACGAGTTTTCCCCTGACGTGGTTAGTACTGTCTTGAAGAATTTTTACGTTGACGACTGCCTGAAGTCCTTACCTTCAGCGGCTGTTGCAATAAAACATGTGGAAGAACTTCGTCGGCTAATGCTGAGGGGAGGTTTCAATTTGACTAAATGGATCAGCAATGACCGCGAAGTCTTGGAATCCATTCCTGTAGAAGCTAGAGCGAAGGGTGTTAAAGATCTGGATCTTGATAACGACGTGCTTCCTGCAGAGAGAGCCCTAGGTGTATCCTGGTTTGTCGAGACAGATACATTTGGTTTCAAAGTGAACTTTAAGGAGAAACCTTGTACCAGGCGTGGTATCCTTTCCGTGGTGAGTTCAGTTTACAATCCTCTCGGTATGGCAGCGCCTTTCATCCTTCCGGCAAAACTGCTCCTTCAGGATCTGTGCAGAAAGAGTTTGGGTTGGGATGATGAGATTCCCAGCGACTACCTATCTCGTTGGCGTGTGTGGCTAAATGGTCTACCGAAACTTTCCCAGATAAAGGGGCCGGCGTTTCTGCTGAAACAGAAATCTGAATGGGAAAGGTCCCCTCTGTGCGGCGTAGAACTGGAAGAAGATGACCCAGAGGTGAAACGAGAGCCGAAATCTTTTGTTGTTCACGCGAGTAAAGATTCGAATATCGTTTCTATCATCCAACGGTTTTCTTCATGGTTCAAATTGTTGAAGTTTATCGCGCTGTGTCTTCGCTGCCAGAGAAGATTTGTGATGAGGAGAAAAGTGTCAAAGGAGAATTGTTTGGATACTGCTGACGCATCTGGAGCGAAATTGGTGACAAACGCAGAGCTGGAAGAAGCCGGAAAAGAGATTATCAAGTTCGAGCAGAATCTCACCTTTGCAGAAGAATTAGAAGCCGTTAAGGGAGGTAAATGCGTCAAGGGGTCAAGTGCACTTGCAAGATTAGATCCGATCTTGACCGATGGTCTTCTTCGTGTTGGCGGGCGCCTTAGCAGGGCTACCCTATCAGACGACTCTAAGCATCAGATTATCATTCCTAAAGATTCTCATCTAGCTCGTCTGCTTGTGAACCACTTTCACCAGAAAAGCGGCCATTCTGGTAGAGAATATGTCCTGGCTCTGTTGCGCGAACGTTTCTGGTTGATTCGTGCCAACTCTACTGTTAGAAGTGTGCTTTCATCCTGCTTTGATTGCAAACGACGACAAGGTCCCGTTGGAGAACAAAATATGGCAAATCTGCCTCGGCCTCGAGTTACACCAGATCAACCCCCCTTCACTTGCGTGGGGATAGATTATTTTGGTCCCTTTCTTGTTCGTCAAAAGAGGAGCATGGTCAAACGTTATGGTGCAATCTTCACTTGTTTGGCACTGCGAGCTGTTTATCTGGAGGTGTGTCACTCACTGGACACTGACTCTTTTATTCACGCACTCAGACGTTTTATCGCTCGTAGAGGTCAAGTTAAAGAAATTCGCTCCGACAATGGTTCAAATTTCGTAGGAGGTGAAAGGGAGCTTCGTGTCATGATTTACAGCTGGAATCAAGCTAAAATTCATGACGCCCTTCTGCAGAAAAGCATCAAATGGGTTTTTAACCCACCCGGAGCCTCGCATCATGGTGGTGTCTGGGAGAGGCTAATTAGATCTACACGCAAGGTTCTGGGTGCCCTGGTTAAAGAACAAAGTCTCGATGATGAGAGTCTTCAGACCTTGTTGTGAGAATGTGAGAGCATTATCAATGGAAGACCTCTGACCACAGTTTCTGACGATCCAAAGGATTTGGAACCACTATCACCGAACCACCTTCTCCTGCTTCGCAGCGAGACACCTCTTCCTCCAGGCTTGTTCTTAAAGAGCGACACATACTCCAGGAGAAGATGGCGGCAAGTACAATATTTGGCTGATGTTTTCTGGGGTCGCTGGAAGAGAGAATATCTCCCTCTGTTGCAATCACGTCAGAAATGGTTTCGACCAAAGAAAAACTTTGCCGTGGGGGACACTGTTATCGTGGTTGACGAAACTTTGCCAAGGAATGCGTGGGCAATTGGTCGGATTACAGAGGTTTTTCCTGACAAATATGGATTTGTCCGCCGTGTCAAGGTTAAAACCAAGACATCAACTTTGGAGCGCCCTATCAGTAAACTATGTCTTCTGGAATCAATTGAACAAGTGGAAGGAAAAATTCATTGACTTTCCTTAATCGTATGATTACCAAGATTGCGTGACTTTTCTTTGAGGAGAAAGATTTAAATTGACACTTTATAGTACTTTGTTGACTCTGTTAGACGTCTGAACATTAAGTAAAAATCGTCTAAGTTCAATTAGCTCTGTAAAGTTTGCGCCTTTTAGTGTTTTGCTGGTAAATACTTGGATTTAGATCTTCGTATTTAAGGGGCCGGAATGTAGGCGCAAGAATTTGTACTATCATTTTTTGTTAGTGTTGGTGTTTCATAGTTTCGTGTTAGGTGTTTATTTTCTCGTCTGCCATTAGTGTCCTTTGTCAGTTACCAGTTTTGTACTTGTTATATTTATTTGCATATCGTATATATATTGGTTGCGCGTAATTTATTTGGGTAGTTGTCTAGTTTGTGAAAATTACCGTTACATATCTAGCTCTGGGTTTCATGTTTTCGTCTTTGGGTTGGTCACATTCGTCTTGTAAGTATCCTTGTTTATCTCGCTTTGTCGTTTTCCAGTACTTTCACTCATACGATGTAAGTTATTTTATGCTCATTCGCGTGTTTGTAATTTTGTCATTTTCAGTTACCGTATTCAACAATGTGTCAAGTTTGTTCTAGTAAAGTTTGAAATACGTGTGATTAGCGTTTGCGGCTATACTCACATCTTGCAATTTTACGGCCACCAATATCCGTAAATAACTTAAAGGTTTTTAAGTTTTCGACTGTAAACTAGAGAGATTAAAAAGTTTAACTTTCTCATTTGAAAGAAAAAAAGATCACAGAATGCAGAAGGGAAACTTGAATTGTGCCAGCCAAAATCCTCCATTGCCTTTCATATTTTCGATCAAATATACTCAAATCAGTTGTAAAGGGTTAGCCTGCAATGTAAAAAATTACCAGAAAGGACTTCTTCTCAGATGGTCAGCTTTTAAAATATTGCATCTGAAATTTTACTGCCTCATTTGATCATAAGAGTAACATTTTATGTTTTCACATGCAACAGGATGGTGCAGTTGAAGATGGCCCTGAAAAGGAGTGAAATCTATTGTAACAAAGGTGACTTTTGGGGAAACTTGAGCACTTAACTGGTAAATACATATCGGCTTGTAATTCTAATAATAACAGTTTGCTGACATAGGAAATTGAAGTTTCCGTTTCTATACTTGAATGTTCCTTTTACATTACCTGTACAGTGAGAACTGAAAATTGTAATTTTATGTACAGTGGCACCCCTCCTCCCACCCCCAAGACAAAATTTAATGCTTTCCTGTAAACATGGATGTATAGGAGAAGCTTTAGAGCTATTGACCCTGTTTTTGTTAGAATTCAGAAGGTTTGATAATTGTGATGTATATTTTCAGCTTTTAAACTTTTAATTTCATATCAATCATAATCATAACTACTTGTTTGCCATACATTCTGTATTTCTTGAAAAGTTGTTATACTTAAGTCTGTAACCTTTGTAAAGAATTGTGCAATTATTTCATTTTACAGTATTTCCTAAATTGTAACATGTAATTTGGATGGCAATAAATACTCAGGCTCAAGATTTCAATAGTAAATGCAACAAATGCTGATACCCATTCCACAAAGGAAACTTTGATATTAGCAATTGGTCACAAGATAAGTGAGTTTAAAAAGAAGAGAATCTGGAAAACCAAGGATCCCCCTTTAACCCTTTAATCCCCATGAGTGACCAAGAGAGAATTTCTCCTTACAATATCAATATCAACTTATATATATTAACTAACAAGTGATGAGAATAAAGAAAAAATATCAATTTAGGGATAATTAGTTGATCCAGTACTAAATTCTTTGAACTAACATTCTAATAATTGTATGGTTGATAGGAAGGAAAATGACAAATTTGATCTGGGAGTTAAAGTGTTCATTAAGACTGAAATTAATGGGCACCCTCTTCTTTTCAGTCATGTTTTACTTGACCTGCCTCCTTCCCTTTAATGTTTAGGGGTACATAAATTATCCCCCTCACCCCCTGTGGGTGACTAGCATCCTATTTCTCCTTACAGTATCACCCTGAATCAAACATTAAGGTCGATAGAATAAAGAAAATAACCAACAATTGAAGAAAGTCTTGATTGCTTAACAAATTCTCCTATTCAGAAAATTTGGAAATATATAGAGAACAGTATTGAGAATATACACAGTGATGTCAGGGTGTGAAAGGGATGAGTAATTTTTTCATATTTTGATGCATGGAGATTGAATTAATTGACATCCACATTGTACAGAAGGCAAAATTATCTGTGCCTAAGCTTGATGAGTTCATGACATAAAGTAAGAAAGTTGTGCCAACCATATCCCACTTTTCATCTTTCCCTGGATATGTGCACAAATAACAGTCATTAGCATTGTCTCATTCACTCTCATTTTCCACTGAACCCAGGAAAAGATGATAACCTCCTTATTTGTTTGAAAGCTTACCCTCACACCATTGACTTCATGCCCCCAACCCCCCTCATCTAAAAAACTAATAAAACTAATTAAATTGGAGCTATGTTCTCAAAACTTGAAAAGCAGCCAGTTGGGAAACTGTCAGCAGATATAATGAAGTTCTTTTGTGCATGAGCAAATTGCTATTTTTAAAGCTCTCTCTGGAAGATTAGAATTTAATGGAGGACCCCTGGCTGTAATTCACTACCAATTCTCATTGTTATTTTCTTGCAAATTAAGTTGATTTTGCTCTTATGGGTGCAAAACCTGGATTAACCCTTGACACCCTAGCATCTGTATGCATATACTCCATACTGTTCTCTATATGTTTCCTAAGTTGCTCACAAAAACTTGTTTAACAATCAAAAGCTTCTTTTATATAATTGGTTGGTGATCATTTCCTATATTCTCCTGACCTTAATATGTGACTCAGGAGTGATATTGCAGGGAGAAATTAGAGGCGAGTCACTCTTAGGGGTTTAAGGATTAATGTGTAACCCATATGTGAAGGTTATCCTTCTAAGGCGGCTAACACTTATAAATCACAGTTCTTTATATACATAAGTCTTAATCATGTTGTTCCAAGAACATTTGACTCAATTTTACCTAAAAATAACCTAAACTGAATATTAAACAGAAATTTGAAGGTTATTTTTCAATCTCCTTTTGAAGAGTGCTTCACAGTTTTGAAATCAAGACATGAGGCCTAAACTTCAGGTTTATAGGAAATCTGCATGAGTAAAAGTGTCATCAACATTAACGCCCTTACAGGCATGTGTACAGGTACATGTAGGTGTTGTAAAAAGCTGCTAACCTTTCAACTCCCAAGATCTAGTCGTCAATTCTCCCCTCTAGCTGCTACACAGTTCTTTGTAAGTTAGTAATGAGGATCTGATGTTAGATCAAGATAACTTCTGTCTGAGAAGTTTGAGTATTCTCTTTACCTGTCTGTCAGGTAATGTATGAATATTACAGGGAGAAGTTACATGTAAATCACTTCTGGGAGTGAAAGGGTTAAATTCAGAGAATCTTTTGCTTAGGTTTCTCATTAAAGTCACCTGTATGAGTATACTTCTTTTTTTTTTTTTTTTTTTTTTTAATCTTGTTTTTTTAAACCAAACTAAGCTGAATTCTAGTTTTTCAACCAAATTTTATATTCTTTCAATATACTTGAATCTCCTGGTATTAGCTATCACAGATCTATTGAAAGATTTTTTTGTACTAGTAATTACAAGAAATTGTGCGGTTGTATGACAGCATATAAATTTAAGCTGACCCTGTTGATGCCCTATTAAGTGTAGGGATTGGGACTGGTAGTCGAGCCAGTCTTCTGCACATCCTATGCATCCCAGTAATCTATACATGTCATAAAGTATTTTATCCTTCCTGAAACTAGTTTACAAGAATGAATTACCTAGTAATCTATCATGGCTTTTCACAATAATAGTTTCCAGGCTTAAAAAAATCACTTTCCTCATTACAATATCCCCTAAATCTACTGGCTTGGAAGGCAAAACTGAACGTGCATCTAATGTATAATCTGAATTAGTGCACTGAGTTGGCCCAATTTTTTAGCAATTACCCAAGTCTTTTCAAAACCTTTTAAGTTAATTTTTAACAATAATGAAACGCGAGTAGTCGAAAGAGTAGAATTTAAAAGAAAACAGGTTTAAAAACGAGTTGAAAGTGACTTTTCTCTTGAAACTTTTCTCTTCTTCTCTTTTCTCTCTTTTTCTCTTTTCTCATTTATTGAGGATTTGGTGAAAAGCATCGGTCAAAAGCTCTTTAGTGTCAACAATGTAAAAGAACAATTGTAAACAGGGTTAAACGGATATCAACAGAGAAAATCGCATTTTTGATAATTTTTTTTACAATTATTATTATTATTATTATTTTAATTATTATCATTATCATTATTATTTGTATTTTTATCATTATTTAGATGAGACGTCTAGCAAAAGAAAACTTGACCTTGTGGCGGTCATTTCCGGGGGCGCAGAGGTAACAAGAGGACTCCAGAAAAACATCACATTAAATGCCTCATTGTCATATGACCCGGAAGTTGCACATGGCAACCGATCAGGAATGAAATTCACCTGGCATTATGGCAAAGTCACAGGAAATCACTTCGGTAAACAAGCGGAGGCGAAGGCGGAGGAAGATTTCTTCACAGCAGTAAACCAGTCGGCCATTTATTATAATGGAAATGCATCTGGCGAACTAGTTTCCTTAAACGACGAAGCTTTTTCTGTTAATGAGACCTATGTAGTTAAACTGGTAGTGACCAAGGATATTCGCATTTCCACCGTTTATCAAGTTATCCATTTGATAGAAGGAGACCCCCCAGAAATATATCAAAGGTTAGGGATTTACTTGGTTTTTTCTGTTGTTATTAAGTTTGCTTGGTTTGTTTTTACTGTTGTTTTTGTTGCCGTTGTTAATACCTATATTTGTTCTCGACCTTGGTCTTTATCTTTATTTTAGCTACTGTTGCTTTTGCTGTCCAATTCTACCTGTTTTGTTTCTAGTTTTGTTATCTTTTGTTGTTTCTGTTTCCTTTGTTCTATATACTTTGTTGTTGCTGTTAATGATAATGTTATTGTTTATAGTGTCGTTTTGGTTATTAGTATTGTTGCAGCTACTTCATTAGCAGTTGTTCATATCAATGTTAAATTGCAGCCACTGCAACAGCTGTTCTTCTTAATTATATGATCTCATCAGACAACGGGAGTTCAAAACCCCTTCTTCATTGACTGTTTGTATAATCTTTTTGCTTCATTTTAGATGTTTCTTTAACTGTCAACTTAAAGTGAGTCCCTTAGTCAAACTTAGTATCAAGTCACAATGCCGCGGATTACAGTGCTCTAAAATATCATCCTATGAGTGGAGGCTCTACCAGCAGTTCAAGCGAAACACCTCCTTTACTTGGCAAAGAAAACATAATTTACGACTCGTCACAAGTACACCGCTGAATTCAAGTGACATTGTTATCAAAGGAGGTTCCCTTACTAGTGGAAATAAGTACCGCTTGGCACTATTCATAACAATTACGGACGTTTTAAGGAGAATGAATGCTTACGATTATTCTATAGCAATACCTCTAACAGGGGGAAACTGCTCGATCTCTCCGCCAAGCGGCATCTCACTGAAGACTGATTTCAATCTGAGCTGTAGCAACTGGGAAAGTGACAACACCCCTCTGTCCTACCTGTTTCAGTACAGGCTAGAGAATGGTCTGTACAATGTATTATATCGTGGCGTTAACAACAACATAAGTACCTCTTGGATACCGCCTGGGAACAATACAGATAATTTTACTGTCAAAGTTAGCGCTACTGTGACTGACAATTTCGGAATTTCTACTTCCCCAATCTCTTTGACAGTTCAGGTAAGTCGCTAACCATTAATTTAATGTCTAGCATGAAAGGATGTGAGAATATGTTAATTTCTTTTGGTCCCTATTAGTAATAAATTAGTTACAGTTATAGATACCTGCTTTTGACTTTTGCAGATCAAGCCATCTCAGAACACAAACCTTCTAATGGCAAAGAACAGTACATTTCAGAAATTCATCGAGATCGGAAACCTGACAGAAGCAGCGCTAATAGCAAACTCTTTCCTGCTATCAGTTTTACAAGAAACCTCAATGGGTTTTCAGGAGAGATACAAGGTACATTTAAAACGCAACTTGTTACTTAAAAAGTGAAACAAAACTAGTTCATTATGATCGTACCCGAAAAGTAAAGAGTTTACCGAGAGCCAAACATGCAAAAAAAAGAAGATAATAAAGAATTTGTATTAAAATATATAATAATAATGATAATAATAATAATAAATCAACTTTCGAAGAACAGACAAATATAATACACTAAATATATGAACATAGTTTTGAGAAAAATGGAGGCTTGTGTGTTAAATATCGTTGCTACGCAAGAGTCGTGGCTACCATGTTAGATATTCACTCTTCATTATTCTCGCGGGTTGATTGTGTGAGCAAACAATTCCGTCTTCCGTTGTGACGAGTAAAAAACGCTCTAGAGCCTTGAATTAAATCTCAAACGAAGACTTACAACGTCTTGAAAATGAGGCTTCAAATTTTATTTCAAGGGCGGAAATCACCGGACAATCCATTATTTCAGGTTGGACATTTTTGGTGTTTTGATGCATGCGAATCAATCATGCGCTTGCAAATTTATCATTTTGATGGGTTTTAACTAGCAATATCATTGGGGAACCTGATACGTTGAGTCTAAGTATGCCTTTAGATGTATCATCTTTGGAACGAGCCTAATATGAGAGACACAGTCTGTTTGCCTATTTCTCTACTGGCTTAAATAACATTAAGCTTTATCGTTGTTCAAGGTTATGAACTACATCCTTGAAAACATTTCGCCCTTGGAAGCAAAAACAGTCTCAGACCTCCTCCAAAAATCTTCGGTTATCGGTTCTGCTCTTCAGGCTCTGGAGGAAGTGCCCCACCAGTCTCTGGTAAGTGAAGTACTGATTGGGGCTGGAAGAGCCTTGGTTGTTACGCCAAGTTTTTATACCATGATACTATTTAGCAAGAAAGGCTATAGAAACAACAGCAAAGGAGAAGAAAACGGAAACAAACAAGCAACTATTGTGTTATCAAATCAAGCAATCTATAATTTTGTACTTACTCTAAATAATTCGCCATAAATTATTTCTACAAAGGTCAATGGAAAGAAATCTGAAATTAAGCATATGTAGCTTCATTTATATTTATTTGCACTCCACAGAATTTCTCCTTATCTGCTATCAGTTCAGTGACGTCACTCCTATGGTCTATCGCCCAGAAACGAGACGTAGCAGACATATCACTGACAAGGCAATCGGCAGAAAACTTGGCTTCATGTCTTAATACCGTGTTGAAGGCAGCAGCAGTGACTGCATCAGAAGACTCCAAGTCAAGTTTTCAACAACAGGTACTTTAACGTACATTTAGGTGAAGTCCAAGAGTCTACGAATTAAACAGACCCTTAAAAACGTAATTATACGTGCAAGCATAATTATTAGACTTTATTCATTGGCAAATAGTCCATTGCAAATTGCAGTTAACTTAACCGTTACTCCCTTCTTCATTCAGACTTTGAACCTTTTATGGTTTGTTTGTATGTATGTTTGCTTTAAGCTTTCGAAAATCCATAATTTACTTATAATTTATTATATGTTTATTTATGCAATTTCTACAGGGTGAACTATTAGTGAAGATTTCAATGAAGGCCCTCGAGAAAGTTGCAGACTCATTGTTGGCATTGACATTACCTGATGAAAAAACGATACCATTCACTGCAGGACAGCTATCCATGACACTCGGAAGATGTAGCCTCCAAAGACTTTCAGGACTGGAAGTAAGAGCAGGAAAAGGTCGGTTTATCTTACCGTCCAAGAGCCAATTGTTACTCGCTGGAGTAAACAAAACAAGCTTTGTAGATGTTCAGGTAAGTATTCCTGTCCTTCAGGCAAATTTCAATCCAAGTTTTTTTCAGCAGATACCGACACCAGTCAAGTTAAAATCACACATTAGACACCTTACAGGTTGCTTATTACCTCCAGCAATCATATTTCTTGCTTTGCCTTTGACGTGTTCAACTCTGGCACTTGGGCAGCAAAAGAGAATCGAATCATGTGACCGAAGTGACCACATGAATGTTATATATTCTTCGTTGTTTTCTAAATATAATTTCAGTTTTATTTGAACCCAGCTTATGATAACTTCTGATTAAGAGTAAGACGGAGTACCCTGTTTACGTGTTCAATTATAGCAGTCCACAAAAACAAACAAGCAAAATTCTTAATTATTTCTCTTTTAGATGCTCTCATTTTCTTTCAACCCTTACACTTGGGACGGCACCAAGGAACGAGTTGGCTCTGATGTTGTAACCCTGCAGTTGAAAAACAATGACAGCGAGCTTATTAAAGTATCAAATCTCACGGAAGACATTGTTATCGTTACGCCTTTAAAACTTCAGAAAATCTCTGCTTCAGAAAAGTCATGGTATTTCACAAAGAACAATGATCTACGTTTCCACGAAATAAACGTCAAGTATGAAAACACCCTGCTGATGCTGGAAATCAAACCTCAAGATCCAACCGTACATCTGTTTGTCTATATGCGTTTTGGTCAGCGGCCGACAACTCAAAACTACGACCTCAATGCTACTATCTCTCATGACGAAAAGTGTGTTTGGATGATAGGCACACATGACAAAAGGGACGGACAAACGGTCTCCTTCTTGAATCCACATGCGCCAATACAAGTTCTGGCTGAGCGTCCTGGGAAATACTTACTCGGCTTAAAAAATTATAATGCCACAGTGAACTTATCTCACACAAGGGAGAAGAGATCTTGTCTTGGTGGAAGGCGAAGGAAGCGCTCCTGCGTCGAAGTCAAAGATCCACCACCCACCCCACCCCAGGGTGAAAATGTCCCTGTGATGCCAGTTTATGATTCCACAACAGACCAGAACTACACTCTAAAGGTGACCTTGGGTAGTTGCGTTTACTGGTCAGAAACACTTGACAAGTGGATATCATCTGGTTGCCGAGTAGGTGAAAATTAAATAAAGGTTTTCAGCGCAATCTTTTTATCTAATTTGGCATCGTATTTAACACAATTCAGATAATTTGAGCTTTCCTGAGTAATGTTTGTAAAAGTGCTGTGGTACTGCAATAATCTTCACTCATTAAGCTTATCATTGAATTCAGGCTAATCTTTGATTAGAGAACATTTTCAGACAAAAGTCGAATCGATTTGATAGCCAGCCGTGGTATAGAAGCGCCTTAAAACAAAAAAAGATGCGGTGTGATTTATGGTGACAGCCAAAATGATAATTTTTATCATTAAGATCTTCCTTGCCTTTATAATTTCAGGTTTTAGCAGAATCAGATGGATTTTTAAACTGTAGCTGTAGCCACTTGACATCATTTGGGGGAAGTCTCTTAGTTGAACCGAATCCCATTGACTTCGACAAGGTTTTAGTCGAGTTCCAACAGTTATCAGAAACTGGAAATATCGCAGTTATTGTGGTTATTGCGGTGATTCTATTATGTTATGTGACTGTGATTATTATCGTAAGGAAATTCGACGAGGAAGACGCGAAAAATGTTAGTGTAGAGTCAGATTTTGCTTAGGATTGTTGTTTTAACGGAGCATGCTCTCCAGTTTAACCACTTCACTCCCATGATCTTGCTGTTAAATCTCCCTCCGGTTGCTATACAATTTTTTTGCAAATAAGTCATGACAATTTGATAATTGATCAAGATAACAAAATCTACCTGATAATTTTGAGTATTCTCATGACCTGTTACGTAGATAATGTACGGATATTTTTGGGAGAAGTTGCATGTTGATCACCCCTGGGAGTTAAAGTGTTAAGGAAAAAAAAAGGCTTTAAAAAATGAAGTGACAGTCTTTTATTTTTTTGGAATGGAACAAAAAAAAAGAATTAAGAATATAAATCAGCTTTATCATGTTTTTTTTAGAGGGAATTACCGATCCAACTTCCATCATCTTCAAGCTGCACCTTTGAATATAATATAGTGATTACTTCAGGGGCTTGGAAAAACTCAGGCACGACTGCTCATCTTGCTTTGGAGATTTACGGTTCTGATGGAAAGAGTGGCATTCTTCAGCTTAGCCAAGAAGAACCTGGTGCAGTGAATACGTTATTCTCACGAGGTAATTCAGATGTTTTTGTACTTTATGTTATCAAATCACTTGGTGCGATTCAAGGAGTGCAGATTGGACATGATAATTTTGGAGATAGTCCCTCGTGGTACCTAGAAGAAATCCTGATTCGGGACGTACAATCTAAGCAGTCGTGGAAATTCATGGTTAATAAGTGGTTTGCTCTTGAGCGCGGAGATGGGCGCATCGAGCGAGTAATCGACCAGACCTCAAATAATTTGGATTTTGGCAATGAAGTTGCAAGACGTTGGCGAAGAGGCCTTGCGGAGTCGCATATTTGGATTTCAGTAGCAGCCAAGCTGAGAAAAAGCCGCTTTACAAGAGTACAGCGGCTGTCTTGCTGCCTCTCAGTGCTTTTGACATCTATGTTTGCTAACGCGATGTTCTACAAGTTAGAGGGCAAATATGAACAGCCTATCCAAGTCGGACCGCTGAAAATGTCGTGGAGACAAGTGGTAACTGGAATCGAAAGCGCACTTGTTGTGACACCCATAAACATTTTTACAGTGTTTCTGTTTCAGAAAGGAGCTGGAAAGTCTTCCACGAGCAATGACTATTGTCTTAAAGGTACTCTGATCTCTGGTATCGCTTGGTGTTTGTTGTTTTTTTCTTGTACTGTTTCAGCTGCGTTTTCAATTTTCTACAGTCTAGTTTGGGAAAAGAGTGTCAGTGAGCAGTGGCTGTCTTCGATGCTTATCTCATTCGCGCAGGATGTAACAATCAAGGAACCAGTAAAGGTGTTCTTCACAGCTTTAACATTCGCAGCCATTTTAAAGATAAAGGCGAAGAGATCAAAAGTACACGCCTGCGAAAGCCCTCAGCAAGTTAAATCTGGGTACTTTAAGAAACATTTTTGGGCACTGCAATTATCAGAGGTGGAAGAGATGAGAAGACGACAAGCTAAGAAACAGAACCTGACACGTTATTTCACAGAGTTGGGTTTATACTTGGTCTTCGTTTTCTTGCTTATGGCAGTATGCTATGGAAACAGAAATGACCATCGGTACTTGATGACGAAATCAATCCGAGATGGACTACCAAACTTTTGCAAAGTGAGTAAACATTATTTGATTATGATAAATTCATTGCTGAAATTCGCGTGTTTAATTTATCTTATGATTTTTTGTTTCCATGGAGATTCAAAATCAAATATATGAAGGAACATTTTACTCTACCGGTCTCTTCAAGAAATGACTAGGGCATTTTCTTCTCTTGTAATGGATATTTTGAAGAGGAATATCCCTTTAGAAACAGCGTACAAGAGATATGTTAGTGCGCGAGACCCAAATTTAGGAAATATAATTATGGAAAGAAATTCCAAGCGATAGATATATAATCCCATGAAGAGATTGGCATTCAATTCTGCCATAGGAGAAAACCAGAAAGCGGCAAACATAATTTTTGAGGGGACGGGTGCAATGAAAATAAGCAAGTGAGAATAATAGTCTAAGGCACGCCCATAAATAGTAACTCGCTTTAATGGAACGAATATTTGTAACCATCGTAGATATACTATAAAATTTACGTAATAAATGTGGCGGTAACTTAAGATGCTTTGTTCAGCTGTGACGGCATGAAGACACGACTTCGTTACGTTGGTTAAATGATGACAATTCACTTATATATATATATATATATATATATGACAATTCACTTATATATATATATATATATATATATATATATATATATATATATATATATATATTTATCAAGCCCGCAGATAAAGGCGGAGCTACGGTCATCATGAATGCAAAGGACTATGTAAAGGAGGCTAAACGCCAACTGGACAATGAAGAATATTACAAGAGAGTAGGAAGAGATCTCACTCTTGAACACGAACAGCTCATAAACCAGTGCTTAGATACACTTATGGACGACGGAGAATTAGAAGAAGAAGTAGCTAAACTCTTAAGACCAGCACAATCAAGGACTCCTATATTCTATATGCTCCCCAAAATACACAAAGTTAACAATCCAGGTAGACCAGTAGTATCCTCCGTGAACAGCCACACGGAGAAGCTATCAGCTTATGTGGACGAATTTTTGAGACCTATAGCAGAAAAGCTACCGTCATACGTACAAGATACCACACACTTCATTAAGCGAATACGGAGTTTGGGCAGGTTACCCGAAAAGTGTTACTTAGCAACTCTGGACGTATCAAGCCTATATACGAATATAGACACAGACGAAGGACTCACTATTGTGGAGGAAGAGCTAGGCAAAACGAACCAGAACAAGCCATCACCGATGACATTATCGTGTCTCCTCGAGAAGGTTCTTAAGCTTAACAACTTTACCTTTGGCAATGAGCACTACATTCAAATCAAAGGAACAGCCATGGGAACCAGAGTCGCTCCCAACTTTGCAAACGTATACATGGGTAGACTTGAAGAAAGATTCGTGTACCAAACAGAGTGGATGGACCATATCATACTCTGGGTACGCTTTATAGATAATATATTCCTTATCTGGAAAAGTGATAAAGACTCTTTGATTAATTTCATAAATTACCTTAACAGTGTAGCACCCTCAATCAAGTTTACACACGAAATCTCTGCACATTCAGTGAATTTCCTTGATACGACCGTTCTAAAGGACAATCAAGGCAACATCAGTACAGATGTTTATCAGAAACCAACTGATACTCATCCATACCTCCATTGGACATCAGCACATCCACCTCATCTGAAACGGAGCATCCCATACAGTCAAGCCTTGAGGTTGAGGCGAATATGCTCTTCAACAGACACATTGAAGAAACGAATCCTGGAATATTCGGATTTCTTTGTAGCGTGTGGTTATGCACAACGCAAAGTTCTCCACGAAATGCAGAAAGTGCTAACATTGACTCAAGAGGAATGTTTACAGACCAAAGAACGTGAACCAACAGATCGAATTCCTCTGGTTACTACATTCAACCCCCATACCACATTTATTGCAGAAATTGCTAAACGAAATTGGAACTTTCTCAAATCAAAAGAAAGATTATCACTCATCTTCAACAAGCCACCTTTAGTAGCTTACCGACGACCGAAAAGTCTACGAGACAGACTTGTTCGTTCAAGATTTGTAAATGAAACACCTCAGAATTTGATACCAAAGGGATGTAGAGCATGTGAAAGAACGAAGTGTAGTTGGTGTAAAAAGATCAACCAGACCACAACTTTCACCAGTCCCAATAACAACAAGACCTATACCATATTTCATACAGTGGACTGCCAATCGTCATGGATCATTTACATAATCGAGTGCAACATTTGCAAACTTCAATACATTGGTAAAAGCGAAACTGCATTTAACCTACGGTTAAACAATCACAGAAACCATATTAAAAAGGGAGTGAGTAGCTGCGAACTCACGGAACACTTTTTACATAACAAACGAACTCACGACTTTAACAATAATGTTACCATAACCATTATAGAGCAAATCCGAAAAGATCATTTAGAGACTGACAAAAAGAAAGAAGTTCTTAGAGAAAGAGAGATTTTTTGGCAAAGAACATTAAACTCCTTTCAGCCATATGGACTAAACAAAAGAACTGGATAAAGCTTTTACGCGAAAACCTTTATAAAGTTTTAGGTACATAAATTGTTTATAACATACGTTATAAAGGTTTTAAAACTGTTTACCAATTAGAAACACTAATTGTTTACGAGAGATTTTACTCAGCATTTAATTAAGCAACATGCACTGTACTACGTCACACAATTAACCAATTACGACTCTGTAACAATTGCATGTTAAGGCCCCTGAGGAAGGCAAATGCCGAAACGCGTCGGGTCTTTAATAAAGCGTTGAAAACGGAAGCACATTCTCCATTGTGCAAATTATATCTATATATATATATATATATATATATATATATATATATATATATATATGTATATGTATATATATATATATATATATATATATATATATGTATATGTAGGAAGTTTGCGAGTCGATTTTCGCGTGGAACAGTGCTCAATACGTTGAAGCAGAGCAGAATAAATATTATGAGGGGAAAAAAGGACGTAACTACGTTTCCCGACAAGCCTGTTTCGTGAATCGCTTCACTCTTCAGGGGTTTAATTAAACCCCTGAAGAGTGAAGCGATTCACGAAACAGGCTTGTCGGGAAACGTAGTTACGTCCTTTTTTCCCCTCATAATATTTATATGTATATGTATATATATATATGTATATACATATTTTTTTTTTGAGTTTTATTTTATTTATTTGACCCAATGATCTTGTATTAATTCAGGTGACAAACAATACAATGTACTGGAGCTGGTTACAGCGTGTTTTCATCCCAGGAGTGTTTTCCGGCAGATGGTACAACGATCAAAGGGATGAGCAAACAATTTATATTGTTAATAAACAATCTCTTCTCGTCGGAATGGCTCGAGTAAGGCAACTCAGAGTGAAAGCGAGTAAGTTTTGTTCCATTTTTATTACTTTTTGCATTTCAGTGAAAAGGCTATTTACCCACACACGTCATTTTTTATTGTATGGTTATACATATATAATTTAGTCTGACAGAGAAGCGATCAAACCTAAATATTGAGCTAAACAATAAGTTTTTTGAAATTCTTGAAGACAAAAATTTTTAACATGCACCGGTAACAATTTCCTCGACTCCTGACCATTCTAACAATTATCGAGACGAGTGTTTAGGTAGCTGCGTTTTTTTTATGAACGGTAATTAAATTTAGGTTTTGACGACGGCTCTCCTTTCCTCTGCAAGCAAATGCTACTTTGAGGCTTCTAAAACAACTTTAATTCTCTATAACAGAGGTGTCCATATTTGTTAAAAAAGTGCGAAATGTGACAAACCGCTGAGTGAAATGAATACCAAAACAAACTTCCTGATTATGATCCTTTGTTCCAACTTTCAGCGAAATGTAAAGTCCTAAACTATATGTGTTTCAAGGGATACTCGACAAAGAACGAAGACAAGACCGCCTACAACAAACCAGGCTGGAGGCCTGTCGACAGTACTGTGAGGAATGACGAGTTACTACAACTTTGCCCGAAGCCATGGCGATATCAACATGCCGAGGAAACCGACACTAGACCCAGGTGGGGACAGTTCTCCTTTTATGATGGAGGAGGATTTGTAGCAGACCTCGGGTATGATAACCTTACGGGGTTCAGCGCAGTAACAAATTTACAAAACAACGGTTGGCTTGACAGGCAAACCAGAGTTGTCCTGGCAGAGTTTTCCACATATAATCCGTCGGTGAATATTTTAGGGGTTGCCACATACTTCTATGAAGCTGATGCATCTGGACTGAAAGCAGCCTCCATGCAAACTCATGTTCTTTCACTTGATTCTACGGACACGCCCTCACATCAGTTTTATTTGATTTCCTTGCTTCTGTACATTGTATTCGTTTTTTTGTATTTTGGAAGGGAAATTTTCAGACTTTACAATCATCGTTCTCGATATTTCAAGTCTATCTGGAATTGGGTCGAGGTATTCCAGATTCTTTTTTCTCTGATTGCTGTGGTGATGTACATAATACGACAAAGTAAAGCCATTTCAACCATGGGAAAACTGCATAAAAACATTTATGCAAATCTAAGTTTCCAAGAAGCTATCACTTGCCAAGAAGTAGAAAATGTCGTACTGGGTATTCTCACTTTCGTCGTCACCACCAAGCTATTGCGAATCATTCGCTTCAACAACTATGTTGCTCTATTCTCCACAACATTGAAGATATCTGCACGATCTTTGTCATCCTTTAGCATCGTTTTATTCATTTTCTTTGTGGCATTTTTGCACTTCGGTGTCTTGATGTTTGGCTGTGTATCTGAGCGCTACTCTTCGGTGCTAAAAGGAGCCTATTTTCAACTCGAGCTAACTCTTGGTCGAGTGAAAGCTAGACCAATCAATGAATTAGCACAGGCTAATACCATATACGCCAAAATATTCGCCTTCTTAATTCTCTTCACGCTCACTATTCTCTGTATGAACATCTTTATCGGCATAATCAACGATGCTCTTTTGGATGCTAAGAAAAATGTGAAAGAAGTGAGCTGTATGATCTTATCGATGAGAACCGTTGCTCGAGTTCAAAAGAAAGAAAAGAATTTTTCGATGCAATCAGTAACAAGTTGAAACAGTCGAGAACCTCTAAAACGTCAGCAGAAGTGAAGGACAAAGAATCTGGAAACATTGGCCTTGACCCCACGAACAATTCCAATCTTAACTTTGATTTAATAAGTCAAGCTATCATAGCTTGGAGGAAGAAAAGATCCAGAGAAACAATAGATAAACAGCAATGCAGTACAAGGAGACGGGCATTGTTCGACAAGATAAGCAGCATGTTGAAATCTTTGAAAGGTGAAAGCAATGACGACGGCAGCAAACGTAGAGAAAAAAAGAAAGTAAGATTTCAAGAGGATGTCGTCGAGTCTTCCCTCCGTAAATTGCGTAGGAGACAATATGACCTGTTACAGCGGCTGGAGAGTATTGTTTCAGGGTTCACAACGGAAGAGGAAGAATTTGATTATTTATTAAAAACAGCAGAGGCTCACATCTACAAGGCTGAGAGAGAGTAAAAAGGAAAGGTGAAAGGAAGTAAAACACTTCATAGAAAATCAATTTAAAAAAAACCAGATAGTTAAGAATAAATCCCCCCGCACACGCAAAGAAATAGCAGGAACTCTCCAGCGTGTCGTAGTATTGTGGCGAATAACCAGAAAAAGGAAAAAAACTCAAAGAGTCATTTTTTTCGCATTTTTTTTTTTTTTTATAGCTGATCTCAGAGGAAGAACCTGTTTTTAAACTTTCTTTGGAGCCTATTGGTTGTATATAAATATGGTTTGTATTCAACACCAAAACATATAAACTCCTTCATATCATTGAAGACAGAGTAACACTAGGAAAGTTAAGTATTGTTTTGTTATATATTCCCCCTGTAATATTTTGTTGCAAAAAGATGTAACGATGTAGACGAATATACTCGAGCCTCGATGATTTGAAAGATTTTGAAAATGATATTTGTATTTAAGACTTTCGTTATACTTGTTGTGAATACTATTGATCATTTTATTGTTAAGCAACAAGTAACTTTACTTATCTTTTTTGATATATTTGATTGGGTTTATTTATTGTAATTTAATTACGAAATTGAATTAGTAATTTCAATGAATCAGACTTACTTATTTACTCACTTAGACAGTTTCTTTGTTTGGAGAAACGAGAACCACCATGCTACTCTGAAATTCGAACGGAAATAAAGTTATGTATATATGTATAGAGGATTCCAATTTTGCTGGTCTTGAGCGTAATCACTCACTCTACTCCCTCCCACCCTCCCACCCTTACACCCTCACCCCCTCCCCCTCCCTCGTGCTTGTCCAAGTTCCCATGAAAAGGACACTGGGATAATGTTATAATGGTAGAATGGGTTTGGTTTCGCGCATTTTTCGATCTTTTATTATTATTATTATTATTATTATTATTATTATTATATTTTTTATTTGGGTACGATGCAGATGGACTTGAATGCGACTAGCCACATAATCGTTTTGCGTTGACAAATTGCGCAACGGCTTATCTGACATTCTCCAGTCCTCCCTTTGTACTTTGTTGGTGACGCCCGATCCCTCCCCCCCCTTCCGTTCCCCCTTTAACTATGGGAACCAACCCTGATACCCCTCCACCCTCCCAAGCGATACATAATGACTGATCCCGATAAGAAGCATTTCACGCGTCCTCGAAAACTTTATTGATTTCATTAAAGTCAACAAAGGGCTTAAACACTGTAAGCCGCCACCATGGCAAGACCCTTCACGTCCGTGGTAAGCTAAATGGCGCTTCTTGGGGAAGTGATAGCTTCTCAGTCACATTTTCCTCAATTAGCTTTTGCGAGCACGGTCTCGGTTGTCAGGTACGCGTAATACCAACTAAACCTTGTTTATTCGGCATGTTATTCCACTTCTGATCATTTTGGCTACATATTACTTTCAGTACAGAGTTGAATAATTTCACTAGTTCAAAAACTTTCGCAAAGGAAAAAGCTATAAAAGTTACATAAAACTTAAAGGGCATTTCAACTTTTGGTGGCCTTGCATCGCGCAGCATGCTATTGTCTTTCGCGACATGTACTTACAGTGCCCAGTTTATCATCGAGCGCAATATCAATGGTATGTCTAGATCTAGGCAGCTGTGACTGGTCAACAGATTTAGCTTTGGGAATACTTGAGTCACTAGCAGACTTCAGCTGCTGTCAATCAAACGGTTAGGTGCGTGAAGTAAATTCCAAGGTGCGATAGAGTCAACCATATCGCACTAATTTAAGACCAAGTTTAAGGACACTAATTTATTTAAGTTTATTTAAGTTTAATCTGCGATAAGACGGCCCTTTTTTTTTTTTGGTGCGAAATGCGGCAGTAGGGGGCTATAAATAGCGGTGCTTAACAAGCGAGTTACCTGTGATTTGGTGAATTACTTTGCGCTAACTGACTCTTAGATGGGGCCCTGTAAAGAGAAGAAACCGCTAAAAATGGCTCAATCATTTAGGATCATTCTGAGCAGTGCCCTGCCAGAGTCACTCGTTTTACTTCATGCATGCACTGCTGTACTCCGCTGACTGTTCTTTTTTTTTTTATTTAATGACTTTATAACTACATAGAAGTTAATTTTCCTTCTTTCCCAAAAGAGTAGAAGAATAAAGGGGTGAATATGACTTTAATATCTAAAATATATGACTTTCATATATTCATAGTCGTTTAAGAATTAAGGGATTACAAAAACATCGAGAGAAAAACAAACAGTCAAGCGCCAAGAAGAAGTAGAAGTAGTAGTAGTAGTAGTAGTATATTTTTTTTCATATCATTGAGAAAATGTCGCACGAAAAGGCGAATTCTTTTTTCATAACATTATCCTTTTGTTTTGGTCGGCAAATTGGCACAGTTTTGGTCGGCACAACTGGCACAGAATTTATGTTTGGACAATTTTGGGTTCACTTTTGTGGAAAACCAACTTGAAGTTCATTTAATTTCATTCAGTAAAGACCATCTTCGAGCCAACATATCAGATCCGGATTATCGCTGGAAATGCTGGAATTTGTTCAAATTTTATGTAACACAACTTTAATAAAGCCATTTTTTGCAATTCTTGCCCCACTTCTTGTTTACCATAAGAACATCTGTGTAGTTATATAAATGATCAGAATTAGCAAATTACGTCACACAGCACGTCTTGTCCGCAGGAAAAAAAAAAAGAGCTGAGCGTTTTATCGTCGAAATAAAAGCAAGTGGGGAGAGGGAAATTGCACCGCCGATTTGTATATCGGGATCTTGAAAATATAACTCACGCAGGATCACCTAGTCCCGTTAAAGGTATCCTCTCCTCCCGTGTTGAAATATGTTGCGATCAAAATTTCCTGCTTTGGGCAGAATGTCATTTAATATCCGACATTAGCTTAAATTCCAATTTTTAGTCGAGCCACGCGCAACAAAATATTTCTAAGGCCGTCATTCGGAAAAAGACGTTGCTTACTAAGCGCTCTTTTCTAATGAATTTAGTTTCCAGCACATTTGCATGTAGCCGGGAAATAGGTTGGGTTTTCAAAGTGGGAAGATATAAACTACGTCATTACACAATGTGCAATAAAGAAGAAGTTTTGTGATAAGAGGAAGGAACTGATGCAGATTTAGGGCTCAACTATTTCCCGCTAACCGCCCTTAGGTTTTTGATCCGTTAATGGCTAACGATCAACTGAAAAACTCGTGATCTGATCAAACGGATAAGTTGTGAATTTTTGACATAAGAAATTGTGGTTAATTTGCATTCTACACTCGCACGAATATATTACTGAATCCTTCCCGCCGGCGAAGTTGATATTATACGGGTCTAAATTTTTCAATTGAAACACGCACTTTTATCTTTTGATGGATCGATGACGCTTGTCTCTGTTCGGGCGTACGCAGATGAACAGATGGCATATTTGGGCTAGTTACCAATAGACATCATATTTGTTCCCAAATAACAACCGCCTATAAAAGAGGATCCTGATTAGTTTTGAGTTGTGTAAAACTTTTTTTAACCACCCATTTTCATCTTCGCGCTAACAAAAATTTAGCTTGATGAAGCTATTTTTGTGTCGTGAATTGCTTCTATTTTTATTCTTAAAATAAAACAGCATTCTGCATCTGGTACAGAGATATTTTAGTCTCGTTGGTCCGTTTACGAGTAGAAGAGATGGAACTTTCACGGCTTATGTCAGCAAAAAGTAGTCGAATGTGATGTTTATTAAACTCACGTCCTATAAAATAGTTTGAAATAAGTTGTCTAAAAATTGCCGCTTTTTGATTATATTAAGTCACAAACCATTATAAGGGTGTCGACATACACTAAAGGCAACTTTTGACTGCGTAAGTTGAGAAGTGGTGCGATGCATGGGATTCAAACCAGCAAAATGTCCACAGCCCTTTCTTTTCGTTGTGCGCTGAGTAAGTACAAGCTTTACTACTTCTCTTGGTTACGCTTTAGAATTAAGAAAATAACGAATTTAAAAAATGAATCAAGAAATGAATGATGGGATATCAATATGTCGGTATCGGGGCATCCTGCAACGCTCGGCCGCTTCGAACCAGAGAGACGCAAGTCAAGTGGCAAGTATTCATTTCTCTAATAACAAAACAATTGAACTCGATAACGTTTACTCTTGAGTTTTATCACATAAAACAATTGGCTAAATGCTGAGTTTGCATTTTTTTTATATAGTTTTTGCACAGTTCACTATATCTTGTGTTTATTCTAAGGAAATGTTAAGTAATTAGTGACTGGTTAAATATAAATATTTCGATATTGGAATATCCTGTAACCCCAAGCGAAATCCAACCGGAAATAAGATGATATTATCGGTAGCTTCTAGTGAGCCCTCTCATTCAAACTGAACTCTAGTAACGTGTCGGTTCTTAAATTTTATAATACTTGAAAATAATAAAGGTAATCAAATTAAACAAATAGATTAAAAAGGGAAGAGATATGTTCTAACTTGTTTGCAAGTGTAGTTTTTAATTTTGTTCAGACGCAAAATGATTTGGATACAGTTGACCACGATAAAACAGTTTTGTGGTTTTAAAATTGAAATGGTAGTTATAATTCACGATTGTTGTGCTTGATTGACGTTTAGTGTAAAACCTTTCAGAAATATTATCAAGGGTTTCAGGAACATAATAGCATAGTTTCCTACTTTCAATTCTGAAGTTGGTGGGACAAGATGTCACCCGAGAAATACACAAAAACCACGTACAATCTCTATCGCAAAAAAACGAATTAAGCTCGTCTACTAAAACTTATTCAGACGTTTTGCCCGAGTAATCTTGTACGAATAGAAATGGGAGCTGCATTTGAGCTTTTTTGTTCATAAGTTAGGCAAGTTTGGACAAGGGTTTTTTAAAATGAATGCCGTCAGCGACAGCTCAGCTTTTGACGGGTCTACCTTTTATTTCCCTTTTAATTAACTCCCGGTCTCCTCGACTTTTTTATCGGCTTCAGTTGTAGAAAGTTATTCTCTAAACGGACGCCAAACCTCTACAAACAGTTAATTAATAAATTCCACCCCAGTAAGAAGAAGAGAAAATAACACAAAGTACTGTATTCATGCTTTTCCTCGATCCCATGAGGAATATGGCATTAAACATCGATGTCAAAAGTTTTGTTTTTCAAGTAATTCGGTACGCATAGTTTCAAAATTATAAATCTTGATAAAGAACAGATTGATTCAGTTTAAGAGGTTCTCGTCGTTTAATTCATTGTTGCAAAATATACCTTTTTATCAATCCACTACTGCGCCACTTAACCCGTATTTGGGCAAGGAACATGCACGATTTCCCACAGTATTGCATTAAACAACAGCTTGAAAATAAGGACGGAGAGCGGAAAAACAAAAAGGTTGCACCCAACAAACCGAAATTAATGCTGTTGTCGGTTTCAGTTTTTTGTCCGTTTTTCAAGCAACAAGTCTCTGAGCACACCGGACTTTTTTTCTGATGGTCATAAAGAACACTTTTTTGGTTTCTCACCGGCACTCTCTTGACTTGGAATAATACCACGCTACTTGCAAAACTTCCTCATCGCATAGGATGCATTTATTTAAAGTTATCTGTTCTGAGAAGTGACAAATTTAAAATTTCTAGATTTACATTAAATGTATAATCCATACGTTTGACCTCCCGATAATGAGAATGACGAAATTATCCTCAAATGTCAGTGGCAGTTAAGGAAATTAAGGGAAAACAAGGCTTTGAGACGCTAGTATTTTCGTTGCTCTAAGCATGTGATATCGTTGCCCAAAGCAATGAGCGCCTATCCCGGTTAATTCGAGGCACAGTTACAAACCGAGTCTTTGTCGTTTTTTTCCACAATTTTTTATCATTTTTTTATTAGCTTTAAGTAAACATAATCAAAGGAAAGAGATAGATAACAGATTGAAGCTGTTTTGCGTATTATTCTTTAAATAATGCTTTTTGCAGCTACTTGGGTGGCAAACACTCCAATACCTTTTCGCGGAGTTTGCAATTTTTTTTTTAATATGGTTTTTGCCATGACACGATTCAAAATGATTTGAAAACAACTAATCAGTACGAAAGAATCAGGAAGTTTTTAAAATGAAGTGCGGTCCGCGCGATCACATAGTTTCAAGGGAACTGAAACCTTTGTTTCTAACCGTGATAAAACTAAAGCCGGCAGTGCCATTTGCTTTCACTAGCCCTTCTTTTTTTTTTGTGGGATTATCGGTGTGTATGTATACCACTTCCGTGGAATTAATTCCATCCCACTAAAGCAAAAAAAGTCTTGCGGTGTTTCTTTTTTCTATCGTCCTCTTGCCCTTTCGTTTCTTAATAAAGTCGCCATGTAATATTTAAATTCATAAACTTGCAAATATGTTCTCATTAAACAATGAGTTGGTGAAATATAAGGATTCCCATGGCAATAAACAGTCGTGCTCTTAACATTTAAAGATCTGGATTACTTTTGAATAGAGAAAAATTTAACCACCCAAATGTTTGTTCTTTTACATCTTGTGATTTTTTGTGGCTGGTTTAGGGCAGTTTAGCTCGGTTTTAGTTCGTTCTGTAGTTGCAGAATCTTCTGGTGAAGAAGCAACTGCGGATAAATCCGCGCAAGTAATTACGTTAGTTTCCAGTGCCTTTCCTCGTTTCATGTAACAGCCTAAACAAAATTGACAACAGCAACATCGAGAAAAAGACAAAAGAAAGAGGCCGATTACAATCAGCCATCTTGGCCAAACAGGCTTCAATTGCTTGATGAAATATTCATTTCGGGGGCAATATATTTTTCAGGTAATTTTACCTACATGGGAATAATAATCATTTATGTACGAGATATGTGCATCTTACCCACTCGGTTAGCCAGCCATGTTTATACTGAAATTTCTCTTTTTTTTAAAGCTTTTAGAAAGGTTACAAGGTAGGTGTCATGGTACATTTAATAAACTTTTCATGTTTTTTTTAGTATTAGATAAAAAGTCAGTATCTCATTATATACCATTCCCGAGGACAGTCACACTGACTTCCATTAAAAAAGTACAATCCTCTTGGAGAGGAAAACCGCAGGAAACCATCAATGAAACAACAGAAATATTTCCTGGATTATCAATCAATCCGTTTTTTATTTTCTCAAGTGTTCTCGGTAGATGAATCTGAGGTCATATTTTCAATTTTTTACCTGTTTCTTCTCTAAATTAAGTAGGAGACAGCATGACCTGTTACAACAGGTGTAGATATTGTCTCGTGATTCTCAGAAGAAGACTAAGAATCTAACTTTGTGTTTAAAAAGAAATAACTATTAGGCTAAGAGAGAATAAAACGATATGTAAAGGGAAGTAAAACACTTTTTCAAAGATTAAGGTAGAAAACAGATAATTTAGTATCATCAACCGAGTTGATACCGTAAAGGGTTTCAAAGCTGCAGTTTCGAGCGTTAGTCCTTCGTCATCCTTGCTTAATTTCTGACTTACAGAGTTTCTTTCCACGGATAAACTAACACCACCATGCTATCCGGAAATTCTAACTGACATAAAGTTATGTGTACAGTATTTAGGCATATTGCTGGTCTCAAGCGTAGACTCACTCTACCCACTCCCCCACTCCCCTCCCCCTCTTATGCCTGACCCGTCAAAGTTTCCATGAGATAGACACTGTAAGAGACGATAAGAATAATGGAGGAGGTGTAGTTTGGGGTATTTCAAGATATTATTTTCATTTCTATATGATTCACAATGTTTTGACAGTCTGCGAAACAGCTTTTAACAGCACTGACAAGGATCACAGGAACACAATACCAGATTAACATTGTATTAGACTATTTTTAATCGATGCCAAAAGGAAAAAAAAAATCTCTTCAGATCTATTGACATTGATCGAAATAAACGTGCTTGTGTGGCGAGTTAGCGGTAATCCTTGATTATTTTGGAACTGAAAATACCGTCACCAGCCAATTCTCTAGACAGCTGATGCTCAGCTACACTGAAAAGGTCTTAATCAGAAAAAGCGTGTTTGCCAATAATTTAGATCCGATGAGCAGTGAGATAAGTAATTAGAACAATCATCAAAACGTTGACTGGTAAAAGGTCAACAACGTATTTTCTTTGTAACGATGCTGCGTTGTTTTGAAGTCAGAATTAATGAATAGGTTATTACAACCCCCTCCCCCCCTCCCCCCCTCCCCCCCCCCTTCTCCAGACCGGTTACTAACATTGAGCCATAAAGAACACTTTTTGTCTCTTTAAAAGGAAATTTTTCACGCATTTGTTTCCTCTGCGAGGCTTTTTTGAGCACTCGAGCTTTCATGCACATTATCTCCTGTTTCACTCTCCCAATTACTAAATAACCAAATATCGATGTTCTTGTGCTTCTCGCAGACTCAAAGAAATGCTGGATTTCCTTGTGTGTCGTTATAATACAGGTAGCATTGTGGCAAATTCTAATCTGACTAATCCCTGTTCCCATAACATTAATTGATCAGAGAATTCCTACTTCCCCAGGTTTATTCCCCATACATGTATTACAGGATCAGTCCCGCCGGTGAAGTTATTGCCATACGATATCAATGTTACCAATTACAACGAGCAGCTTAATTTCTTTAATGGATAGATGGTAATTTCTTCCATCCGTGCAGTTGAACACATGGGGTACTCGATAAAGCTTCCAGTGGGAAAAATATTGATTGATATAAAACTTCTAACTTTAAACACGATTCTTGAACTAGTTCTATTGAAAACGTATTTATCAACTTATGATTACTTGCACCATAAGAAAATGTAAACTAATATAGCTATTTCAATAATAACTTATTGTAGTGAATATCCTGTTTTGCTGAAGCGAAAAATTACTCTGCACCTGGTAGAAAAAGCCTTTAGCTTTATTGGTCCTTCTGTAAAGAAAAAAAACTAGTGGTGACTTATGTCAGTGAGAAGCGATCAAGTATTACCATGTGTCATATCACCTAATTCAAAAGAGTTTTAATACATTACACAATCTGTCGCGTTGGCGTTCAAGTTCCTATTAGGTCAAGAGCTATATAACATACGCATACTGGCATCTGCTGAAGGCAACTTCTGTATTTCATAAGCTTGAAGAATTGGGCGATAAAAGGGCTTTAATGCAGTAAAATGTTCACAGCCCTGTTTTTACACTCTGCGCTGAGTAAGTACAACTGAAGTTCTACTCATGTTGTGGTTATTCTATAGAAATGTTAAGTAAATAGTGACTGGTTAGGCTTAAACATTTCGGTATTGGAACATCCTGTGCCCCCAAACGAAATCCAACCGGAAAGACAACGATACTACCGGTGGCTTCTATTGGTCTCTAGGTAATGAAAATATACAAATAGATTAAAAAGGGAAGAGATATGTTTTAACTTGTTTACAAATGTAGTTTTAAGTTTTGTTAAGTTGCAAAATGATTTCGAAACAGTTAACCACTGTAAAACACTTTTTGCGGTTTTAAAATTGAAATGATAGCTATAATTCACGATTGTTGTGTTGACGTTTAGTGCAAAACCTTTCAAAAATATTATGAAGGATTTCAGGGACATAATAGCATAGTTGCTTACCATCTGAAGTTGTTGTGACAAGATGTCAACGGAGAAATACACAAAGACCACGTAAGATCTCTTTCAGGAAAAAAAAACCAATTAAGTTCGTCGAATAAAACTTATTTAGACGTTTCGCTTGAACAATCTTGCACAAAAAGAAATGGGTGTTGCATTCAGTTTATAAACACGCTACATTTAAAAAAATAATTGTGGTAAACAGAATTTTGGACAAAGATGTTTTGAAATGATGCCGTCAGCGACAGTTCAGCTTTTGATGGGTCTATCTTTTATTTCCCTTTTAATTAACTCCCTGCTTCCTCGACTTTTGTCGGCCTCAGTTGTAGAATGCTATTCTCTAGACGGACGTCGAAACCCTGCAGACAGTTAACTGATGAATTCCACCCCAGTTAGGAAAAGAGAAAATAAAACATAGCAGAGTATTCATGCTTTTCATCGATCCCATGACAAATATGGCATCAGTCATCGATGTCAATAGTTTTGTTTTTCAAAGAACTCGCTGCGCATAGTTTTGAAATTATAAATCTACATCATGAAGAACAGATTGATTCAGTTTCACGGTTCCTCGTCGTCTCATTCAATGTCGCAAAATATACCTTTTTATCAAAATTATAAATCTAGATAAAGAACAGATTGATTCAGTTTAAGAATTCCTCGCCGTTTAATTCATTGTTGCTAAACATACCTTTTTATCACTCCACTCCGCAATGATGTCTGTCAAGAATAGCCGAGCTTGACAAAGACACCCAGGAACTAGTAAAGGATAATAATTATATAAGTTAACGGTGGATGCCTTAACTTTCAGTCAAAACAAAAGAGTCCAGACAAAGAGCGGTCTCCTGATATAAATTAGTGGGAATTCAATTTTTCGTGCCCTCCTGGGTAGTGTATACCTGAGGATTAATTGTTAATCTCTTCTATACCCTCTTGGGTAGCTTATACCTGAGGGTTATTTTTTAATCTCTTGCATATCCTCTTGGATAGTTGCTTGGAATATCAAGATGAAATATTTTATGAATTCTCCCAACCTCCCTTGCGTTTCGATGATGCTATGTTAACAAGAAATAAAGTCTTCAATGGTGAAATTTTGATGCGTGGAATGGAAAGAATGATCTGGTTATAGGCACAAGATAGTCGAGACCGTTTGAAAGAAGACGATTTTTTCCATTGCTTATCAAATCGTTTTATTAAGTGGCTGGGGAAGAATAAAAGGCGATAATTAGCATATGTATTGAATCGAAAGATAAATTTGAATACTCCGTGTTGACGTGCCAGATGATATTTTAAACCTTAGGCTATGCATTTTACTTGGCAGGATAATGACGCTCTTGTACCATGCTGTAAAATTGATTAAGATCAGTTTGATCATTGTTTTTTATTGCATTGCTTTAAGTGTTTTTTTTTTTTTGCTTTGGTACAGTCTTAAGCGGGTGCGAAAGACCAAAAGAACTAATTATTTTGGAAATACACGATGTCAATATCGTAAACGACAGTAGATTTTCCTGACTTACTTAGCCATTAACAGCTGGTTCTGACTCAAAACAACACAAGCTGCAAACCCCATCCTTTTAGCAAGATCCTCGTCACTTTAACTACAAATTGTTCTTATCCTCTTGTAGGGAGGTATTGGTGTGAGTTTTAGCGTATACAAATTGGGAAGATGGTCTCGCTTCCTTGAGCGCGTCCTAACAGGAATCAGACCAAGTATATCATGATGAAAAATTGTCAAAAATGCTCAACAACTTTAGTTTTAATGACTTTGTTGAGTGAATACAAACGTTATTCACGAAAGATTTGTTTTTTCAATCAGAAACATAAGCATGTTTAAAGCACATCTATAAAGTGCTCTAACCAGTAATCACTATATGAATATGTTCAATACGATCGGTTGCGTTGTGCAAACACCATTTTAACATAGTGCATGCCCTATCTTATTCCTATGGAGCTACAATGCAAACAATAAAAGCAACGCAATGGAGGGAAATTGCACAGCCGATTTTCTTATTGGGATCTTGAAAATAAAGCTCACGTAGGATCACTTAGTTCTGTTAAAGGTTCCCTTTCCTCCTGTGTTGAAATATGTTGCGATCAAATTTCCTGTATTGGGCAGAATGTAATTTGATATCTGACATTAGCCTAAAATTATTTTGCTGAACCACGCGCTACGTAAATTTTCTAAGGCCGTCACGCGCTTGCCGAGTGCTCTTTTCATATGAATTTAGTGTTCAGCACATGCGCATGTAGCTGAGGAAATAGGAGGGTTTTTCTTTGGCAACTCAACGTAATCATTCTGCAAAGATACGAACTCAGTCATTACACAATGTGCACTAAAGGAGAAGTTATGCAGTGAGAGAAAGGAAACGATGCAGATTTAGGGCTCAACTATTTCCGCCGACCGCACTTAGTTTTCTAATCCGGATGATAATAAACCTCATAAAATCACACCGAACAGGTGATCTAACCACAAGGAGAATATATAGTTATATATATTTTTCAACCTGAGAAATTCCGTAGTATCTTTGCATTCTTACACGAACATATTATTGAATCACTGCAGCCGGCGAAGTCAAAATTTTACGGGCCTAAAACTCGCACTTTTATCTTTTGATAGATCGATGACAGTTATTTATGTTCGGGTGCACGTAGAGGAACAGACGGTATACGCTAGCTTCCGGTGGACATAATATTTAATCCCAAATAACAACTACCTATAAAAGTGGATCCTGATTAGTTTTGAGTTGTTTAAAATTTTTTTAAACACCCATTTTCATATCCACGTTAAGAAAACTTTAGCTTGATGAAGCTATTTTTGTGTCGTGAATCACTTGTATTTGTTAAGTAAAACAGCATTCTGCGTCTGGTACAAAGAGCTTTTAGTCTCATTGGTCCGTTTACGAGTGGAAAAATAGAACTTTCGCGGCTTATGTCAGCAAAGAGTGGTCGATAGTGATGTTTATTACACTAACGTCCAATAAAATAGTTTAAAAAACGTTGTCTAAAGTCTGCCGCTCTTGTGATTTTATTAAGTCGCGGACCATTACAAGGGTGTCCACATATACTAACGGCACTATATCTTCTGGTCATTCCATGGAAATGTTAAGTAAATAGCGACTGGTTAGATATAAATATTTCGGTATTGGTACATCCTGTAACCCCAAGCGAAATTCAACCGGAAATAAGATGATATTATCGGTAGCTTCTACTGGGCTTTCTCCCTCAAACTGAACTCTGGTAACACGTGTTCTTAAGTTTTATAATACTTGAAAGTAATAAAGGTAATGAAAATAAACATATAGATTAAAAAAGGAGGAGAGATGTTTTAACTTGTTTACAATTATAGTTTTTAGTTTTGTTCAGACGGAAAATGATTTGGATACAATTGACCACGATAAAACAGTTTTCCGGTTTTAAAATTGAAATGGTAGTTATAATTCACGATTGTTGTGCTTAATTGATGTTTAATAAAAAACATGTCAGAGATATTGCGAAGTATTGCAAGAACATAATAGCATAGTTGCCTAACTTCAATTCTGAAGTTGGTGTGACAAGATGTCACCCGAGAAATACACAAAAACCATGTACGACCTCTTTCGCGAAAAAACGAATTAAATTCGTCGACTAAAACTTATTCAGAAGTTTTCCTTGAGCAATCTTGCATGTATAGAAATGGGAGTTGCATTTGAGCTTATTTTATGAACACGCTACACAGAAAACGATAACTGTGGTAAACAGAAGGCAAGTCTGGACAAAGTTTTTTAAAATGAATGCCGTCAGCGACAGTTCAGCTTTTGACGGGTCTACCTTTTATGTCCCTTTTAATTAACTCCCTGCTTGCTCGACATTTTTATCGGCTTCAGTTGTTGAATATTATTCTCTAAACGGACGCAAAAACTCCGCAGACAGTTAATTAATAAATTCCACTCCAGTTAGAAAAAGCGAAGATGAAGCATAGTACAGTCTTCATGCTTTTCATCGATCTCGTGATAAATTTGGCATTAAACATCGGTGTCAAAAGTTTTTTTTTCAAAGAATTCGGTACGCATAGTTTCAATTTTATAAATCTAGATAAAGATTCATTCAGTTACACAGTTCCTCGTCGTTTAATTCATTGTTGCAAAACATACCTTTTTATAACTCCACTACTGCGCCCCTAGCCGTATTTGGGCAATGAACATGCACAATTTCCCACAGCGTTGCGTTATACAACAGCGCAAAAATACGGACGGAAAGCGGAACAACAAAAAGGTTGCACCCAACAAACCGGAATTAACGCTGTTGTTGTTTGTTTTTTTTTTTCTTTTTTTCAAGTAGCAAGTCTCTGAGCACACCAGACTTGTTTCTGATGGTCATAAAGAACACTTTAATGGTTTCTCAACGACACTCTCTTGACTTGGAATAATACCACGCGACTTGCAAAACTTCCTCATCGAGTAGGGTGCATTTATTTAAAGTTATCTATTCCGAGAAGTAACAATTTTGAACTTTTTGAATTTAAATTAAATGTCTAATCCATATGTTTGACCTCCCGATAAAGAGGATGACGGAATTATCTTCAACTGTCCGTGGCAGTTAGGTAAATTCATGGAAAACAAGGCTATGAGACGCTAGTATTTGCTTCGAGCATGTGAAGTCTTTGCCCAATGCAATCAGCGCCCGTCCCGGTTAATTCGAGGCACAGTTACAAACCGAGTCTTTTTCATTTTTCACCGCAATTTTCTTTCATTTTCATATTAGTTTTGAGCTTCAAGTAAACAAAATCAAAGGAAAGAGATATATGACAGATTGAACCTGTTTTGCGTATTATTCTTCAAATAATACTTTTTGCAGCACGCCACCGCTATCAACATCTTTAGTCGTAAACGTTTTTTTTCTGTTTGCTGGTAATGCTCGACTCCATGAAAAACAGAGATTGTTTCCTTCTTTTTTTTCTTTTTTTGTCATGCCTTGAATAAGCAGAACAACATTATGAACAACTGGGAAATTTCACCTGGTACTTTTCGGTATTCGCTATTCACCTCCTTTGTCCTTTACATGATACTTTCCAAGTTACGTCTGCGAGTAATGCCAACCAAACGAATCCCTTTGACATGTTTTCGATATGCAACAAGTTTTGTTCAGCCTTTTGCAGAGACACTGCATTTTTTTTTCTTTCAATTTCTTTAACAATTAAAATGCTCTAGTACTAGAATAACTTGAAATCTAAGAAACTCTTTGGTCGTTTCAAATGTTATTTTCGACAATAAAATATTTTGCCCATTTTCTCTTCTACAGTCATCCTTCATTTGATGATGGAATTGCCAGGAACAGGTGAGGCAGTGTAATTACAATTTAATATTTAAGTATCTTAGAATGAACTGGAAAAAAAGGATCTGACTGAATTATCAAAATAATTAGTCAGACTTCCTGCTGGAATGACATCGTTTTGCGATTAAAAACTTTAGTGGGTAAGCAAAACAAAAAAGTCAGAGACTAACGGTGCTATTACCCTGATTCCCCAATTTCCACTTTTAAAAACTTGTCTAATTCTAATTTTTTCCTTCGGTGAGGTAGAGGGTTTTGATGCCCATTGTTTTATTATCATTAATGATATATTTTTTTTTCTTCTCCATCTTCATCGTTATTACTATTGTTATCATCAGTATACATTTTTTCGTTTATTTATTTATTCCTTTGTCTCCATCATCAGAATTATCACTATTGTTACAATCAGTATATATTTTTTTTCGTTTATTTATTCCTTTAATTTTTTCCCATAGAGTGCCAAGTAACCTTTTTCAAAAATTCATCCTACATATTTTCGAAAAGCGGAGGAGAGTGGTTTGAAAACATGATTGTCTGTTTTGACCAGGGAGGTGAATTAGTCTCCATCGAAACTCAAGAAGAATGGCAGTTTATCAGTCATGAGATTCAAAACCGTGGTACTTCGAATACTAGTGCGTGGCACAATGGTTTAGTGAATAGAGGCGGGGTTTGGACTTGGGAGAGTGGAGAAAAACTAAATATTTCGAAATGGCGAGATTCTCAGCCAGATGGTAACGACAATTACGCGGAAATATCTAAGAATGGAGGCCTCTTTAATGGTATCTCTTGGGATGTTGAAAACGCCTTCATTTGCGAGATGCCCGGAGGTAAGATCATATTCCAACCATAAAGTATATTATGTGCTGAAACATTAGCAGTCTTGCACTTGTGTCGGGAAAATTTCTCTTGCTTCTTAAAAGTAAAAATGTTGTTCACATAATAAGCTCGGCTCACCTAACTTGTACGTGTGAGCGACGAATGAACTTGTAAGCGTGTATCAGTAGTTGAACATAATGGCCATGACAAAAACGGGGACACATGTTTCGAAAAAAAATGATCACCCTGGGATTTTCCCTTTTTTGCATCGCCTGCAGCTGGAAAACAGCGATGGAAACTATACATTTCACAACTTTTGTCGAGCGCGCTGAGATTGGGATAATCTAACCAACGGAATTTTCCCTTGCCACAAGTTACAAGGCGTGATCACTGACGTCAGTGAGTGAATCCGTGTTCTTTTAAACATAACGCATCGAAGTACGTATGCCCAAGGTCTTGAGTACCGGTACGGAAGACAGAGTGCACAGTTTTTCCCGACCTTAGCTTATGAATAACAGTTTTTTTTCTTTTAAACTCAACGAAATATTTTCCAAAAGAACCCTAATGATTTAGGGCTGTTATTACGGCAAGATCCTCCATGAACTGAACAATTTTTGAACGAGTAAATGGTAGTTGAAACAAACTGAGGTAATGCAAATTAAATAGAGGCTTTACAGAAATATTTTTATTTGTGTAATGGAAAAGGTGATTTAAGAGGCTTCCAAACAAACTTTGAAACTTTTTTTTTTAACAAGTATCTGTCACTACCTGACACCTGTAAAGTAGAGAGCGTGTAAGAAACAAAAGTGCATGCACGCTTTAAAAAAAGAAAACAACAACAACATCAATGGCACTGGTTTGGCAAACAAACTTAAGTTCAATGTCTGTCATGGGAATGTTTTCTTTAAAAACAGTCAATGATCTTACAGAAAGTATTACTCGATTCCATCAACTATTGATGAACGAAGTATAGCTCTGTTCAGTCGGTAAATGGAAAGTAATTGTAAGTAAATTAAATCTGTTTCGAGATTAAAGGGAATTTGCTCGTTTACTTGGTGCAATCGCGTGTGTAAATCTGGTCTTTTGTCAAAAGTGGAATTTTAATGCCGCTTTTTCTCGTTGAATTCCTTCATTTTCTGTTGTGAAGTTTACGGTACAAATGTCCATATTGAGCGGACTTGCTAAGACTTACCGAAAGCGTATTTAAAGTATAGAATTGAAGATATCGCTCACTGTTTTTTAAAGAACAAATTGTTTGAACGATTTCAGATATAAAATGAATGAAAACCCCATCAATAAATTCAATTTTAAACAAATACGTTACGTTCTAACTTCCTGAGTTACTTCTAGTGAAGGTCTAGGTTAATTACAAACGGTTTTTATGCCGCGTGTCAACCCATTTAATGGCATATTTGCTACCAAAAATCATTTCAAAACCATTATTTTTGCCGGCAGCCACAGTGACTTGAGAGAGAGATTAATTAGTAATTAATCAGCTTGATTTGCTTTAAAGTGATTTACGTAAAAATACTTCTCAGCTGGCAAAGCGAAATATATTTGGTTGTAGCTAGCGACTCGATCAAGCGTTGCCGTGCCGCTGAGCAGAGATAAGAAAATCCTGACCGCATTAAAAACCACAAAGATTGCAGGACTCGTTACCGTGCCCTCTTAGAAAAACAATAATAAATACAGCTCTTTTAGGAGAAGTTTTCGGGTAAAAGCGTGTCAGAAGTGCAAGCGATAACCTTGACAGGTATTGTGGGTGGCTTTCAGGTCATGGTCAGACGACCTCAGGATTTTAGGGAAATCTGAGAAAATGTCATTTTAAGGACGAGTCATCACGGGTTTGAACCTGTTTTTAATACGACTGACTTTAAATTCCAAACTGCATGAAAAATGGAAAAAAAGTACAAGGAAACCCTTATTAATTTATCTTTACTTACTTTACATGTCAATGTTGATTACCGCCACCTAGATAATCTTTTGATTTTGTCGCATGTACTTTAAATTGCTGTTTTTGTTTTTTCCATAATCTTTCCCTTAACAACTGTATGCGGTGAACTGCGTATCTCCAGTTGCACATTTCTAAGAACTTACATTTACATTTAATTTTACGTTTTTTAAGTCTGTTCAGATGGGGGAGGAAGAATAGGGGGCGGGGTGAGGGTGGTGTCAGCTCAACAAGGAAATAATTAATTTTCAAATCTCGACTACCAAAATTACATGAACCCACAGATAATCTTAGCTGATGTGAAGTTAACTAATTCAGAAAAGCAGGTTAGAGATGGCGGACGCCGTAAGGAAGAAAGATGTATAGTATTAATTGACAATGATCAAACTTAAACTGGAGGTGTTAAAAAAACATGAATCATATAAAAAAAATCATAAAACTGTAAACAAAAAAGGAATTATATGAAAAGTCCCGTTTTCTTTCTCATTTATTTTTCTCCTTTATTGTGATTGCGATTTTAATCTTTTTATGTCATCATCATTATTATTTTCTATCACTTTGATTATCATTATAATAATTAGTATTTTTGCTTTTATTTTTATCATTTTGTAGAATGCCTAAATATAACTTTTAAAAACTCTTGGTACATAATTTCGGTGCGCATGTACTGGCGCAGAGGCTGGCTCTGGGCCAGAAAAGCCTGCCAAAACCAAGGAGGGGACCTAGTTTCCATTGAAACCGAAGAAGAATGGAATTTCATCAATGACCAGATTCAAAGGCGAAATGCTACGTACTATGAAAATAAGTGGAGTATTGGTTTAACAAAAAAGGCCGGGAATTGGACTTGGGTGAATGGAAGACCGCTGACTATTTGCAAATGGGAACAAGGGGAGCCAAGAGGTGAACACGACGCTGCTTTCATGTACAAGCGGTCCAGTAATGGGGAGCAGGGCGTGTTTGGTGGTTTTAATGTCACAAGTACAGGATATGACCACGCTTATATTTGTGAGATTTCCGAGGGTAAGTTGTTATTTTTGTTGTTGTTTTGTTTTGTTTTTTCTGTTTGTTTGCTTTCTTTAATATTATTTTGAGGAAACTAACGGCAACAGAAGCGCTTAGGCATCATAAAAACATTTGATATCGTTTGTGGAACTTATGAAAGGATTTACATAAACCCTCTGACAGTCAGAATCAAGTTTACACTAACATTTGAATGAATGAAAATATGTTTGAAACGATATCAATTAACGTTTTCACGATACATATGTCTAACTTTTAGTTTTGTGAGCAGAGGAAAATTACAGATGGTTCTGTTACCATTAATAACAGTCAACTTTCAATTATCAGTTATTTTCATGTAGTTAATTTATTGTTTCGATTGAACAAAATGATGGTGAATACCAATTGCGAAGAAATATCAGTCCAATTGCTTTTTTAGATAAGAACGTGTGATGACGTGAAGTGCTTTATCTTTTGCAAAGAGCCATGCCAGGGACTCATGTCTGTTGAGATACATGCCAATTATCATTTTATAAAACGAATATAAAAGACTTGCAAATTTATTTTTTCTTCGCATAGCGGAATCAGTTCTGTGTTTATTCTATTTTATTTTAATATCCGCTTGTTTGAGCTATAAAGTTCTAGGTTCTAATTTCGATGCAATGCAAAATGTGCAGTGAACATAATAAACTAATTAGAATATGGCGGACATTTCGGTCGACCTAGCAACCGTTACTCTATAGCGAGGTTAGTACGGGTTACCTTAGCTCTCGTATGTCACCAGGTTTTTTGTGGTCCGTTGTCTCTACTGTATAAAAAAAAAACTTTTGAGCGAAAATGAAATGAATCGGTACCACGCTTACCTTTGTGTCCTTCGCAGCTGTTGTTGGGTCTCGTCCCACGACGCCCTCTATTTCCAGTTCGAGAGCGAGCGCGTTGCGGGGCGAGACCAAATAGCTGTTGTAAAACAGACCACCCTTACTGGGGTTCCTCCGACAGAGAAGAAATTAACACTATTCGTCTACAGTTAGCTGCCTCAAAAATATAATTCCACGTAATTTTACTGCGAAAGGCAAAATGAAACTCTATCGCATCTCCAATAGACCTTAACCAAAGATATATTGGGATCTCGAATAAGTGAAGATATATTGAACAAGAGAAAATGATTATAGTATTTCAAAGAGGGCTCCTTGATTGGTTGTTGCCTGTCTGGTTTGATAACACTGGCCCTCGCCCTCGCCCTCGCCCCCCTCGCGAGGGAAATTGCATCTAGCTATTACGTACGTAAAAGACAACTGGAGGAGGTTAGCACATGCGCGGTTACGTGCCCAACTTGGGGACCCCAATCGGGCGCGCCAGGAAGCTTAGATACAGAGTGATAAAGTACGCATTTACCACAGTTCGTGCAGCGTACCGCGGGCACCTGGTTACTGATTACAGAGGGCTTCACGTGGGCTAGCAGAGTTTAAGCAGCGCAACCAAAGGAATTCGGCGTTTTGAGCGGAAAGTCATACTGATCAGTTCGTAGTTGAAAGCTTCATTGATTCTCGGTGACTACACTGCAAGAGAAACGCTAAAGACGACATGAAAAGACTGATTTGAAACTGCGAATATCTATCGAAGAGCGACGTGAGGAGGAAAGACAAAGAGCTCCGGAAAAAAAAAAAAAAGGACTGAAAAGAGGTCAACAACAAAGAAAAAGCAAACTAGACAGGAGCCGAGAAAGGAGAGACAGGAGGTAAGTTGATGCTTATCTAGTTTTCTCCTAAGCTAAGTCCCAAAACAATTTTAACAATCGTTAAACAATTCATTACGGTTTTACAACAGTGACTTATTCAAACAATACTCTACGTATTCAAAACTGTTTACATAATGTCTTTCATAATTGTACACATTCTATTTGCCCCACACACTTCTTGGCATCGGTATTTTAGAGCGATTTTTTTTCAAGGCCGCGTGAAGGGTAGCACATCGACCGAAAAATGACTACCCTCAAAGTTAAGTCAGAGATTCTGTATAGTGAACTTAGAAACGTGGTAAAGTTTCTCGCCCAGATTTGCTTCGGTAGCCGTAACTTGGCGGAAAGTAATGCCCCGAGTTGAGACAAATGAACTTTGCTCGTGAAAAGTGCAAAAGAAAGCAAGCTCTTCTCAATTTGACAGATATTTATTTGAAGGATTGACGAATGTTTTAAGTTTAAAACGGGACCATTTCGTTAAATTTGAAGCTCGCGAAACGCTATTGGAAATCACCAATATTTCACAATACAAATATCGCATTTCCTAGCAATTTTCAAATAATACTTTCCCTGTGTGGTATACCTCAGTATCTGCTCAGATTAAGCTCGTAATAAGTGGAATAAGTATTGTTTTCGAGGATATAAAAATTAGTTTAGGGCTTTTCATTTCCGCACGGAAAGACCAGGCTAAACTTTTTAAAAATCGCAACATCGTCTTTACGTCACGACGGACATTCTCTAACTAAGCACGCCATTGCTAAATCCAAAATTCTTAGCAAATTTTAGCAGTAAGCAACGTGCTCGATCAGTGAGATCAATACAATAAGCTGCCCTAACGACGACAGACTGGTTTTTATAACTTCTTTGGTTTCAAATTGTCATTTATTTCCCATGGCGAAATTGTCTACAATAATACATTTTGTAGTAGCAGCAGGCGTCTGTTTTTCTTTCCATGTTCGAACACATTTAAGTTGTAAGAAAGTTTTGAGATGAAATTGAGCTTCCTAGTGAGCTTGAAAAAGAACGATTCAATCATTTACAGAAGTAAGTCAACAGTTCTTTTCCAAACTTTGAAGAAGGACAGCAATCTGAAATTAGTTTAGATGTAACACATTCAAACACTCAAGGGTTCTTCACGCAAGGCTGAACGTATTGCAATCTTGCTCACATCTTGCAATCTTACGGCCACGAATAATCGTCAATAACTCAAAGTTTTTTTTCCAAATTTCGACTGTAAAATTAGGAAATTCTACAATTAAACTTTATCATCCGAAAGAAAACACAAAAATCACAGAATACAGAAGGGAAACTTCAATTGTGCTAGCTAATTTCCTCCATTGCCTTTCATATTTTTGATCAAATAAACTTCAATCAGTTGTAAAGGGTTTCCTTGAATTGTATTGTAAATTGCATTGTAAATTACCCAGGTAGACTTCTTCTCAAATGGTCAGCTTGTAAAATATTGCTCCTCAAATTTTACTCACTTATAGATACTAAAAATATATGGTTGCAAGAAAAAGCACACAGCACCAAATCAAAGGGCTCTTGGAGCCAGCTCATTCATTTGCATTGATTTCTTGGACTTGCTGAATATAGATACAGTTAAATTCGGTTTATGTGAATTTTCAAGACTTTTGGAATAAGTTTTATTTTATTTTTGCGCAGTTGTGTGTTAAGAAAACTTGTGCATTCGTCGTGATGGGAATTGGAAAAAAGGTTATGTGGGCTGGAGGTGGGATGGGCAGAGGTCATTAGGCAGGCAGTGTCCTTTTTGTTGGTGTGTGCATGTTTGTGGGGCGGTTCCTCATGTAAGCCATTAACAATATAAGGCACATATGCGCAAATCAGTGTGTGTATACCCCTGAACGTTGAGGACCAAGAAAAAAGTATAAATTCTCATTCTGCATTTTGTACCCAGTCTGCAGTCTGCATTTTGTACCTAGTCTGCATTTCGTACCCGGTCTGCAGTCTGCAGTCTGCATTTTGTACCGACCGGATTTGTATTGCTGTTTTTTGTTCGAGCGAGCCTCAAGTCCGGACCGAAATATCGGGGCTCGAAAAATTGTTTTAGTAAGACTACCTTGGCCGCTATGATTGCTGTGTGGACTGTATGTTGAAGAGCTCCCGAGGACAAGCACAATCATGGAGCAATGATTACTTTATATCAACTAAAGACGAACGTTTCCGCGGCTTAACAGGCTGCCTCTGATACCCTTCTGCGTGATCACAGCGTGTTGAAATGAGCTCGCTACGGGTCCCCTAGGTGTGGACATTTTGGCTTCTCAATTCAAGTTGCATTTTTAGAAATTCGGAACTGTAATTTGTAGTTATTATCTTTATCAAACCCTAAACATTTAATTTTTTTTCCGGGTGAATTTCTGAGCTTCACCGAAATTAATTTAGATTTTTACTAAGTGGGGAGGGGTAGGATGCGAGACTATTTCCGTTGACAGTCTGCAGTGCAACTTCCGTCCACGGAATACAACTTCCGTCCACGGAATACATCTTCCGTCCACGGAATACAACTTCCGTCCACGGAATACAACTTCCGTCCACGGAATACAACTTCCGTCCACGGAATACAACTTCCGTCCACGGAATACAACTTCCGTCCACGGAATACAACTTCCGTCCACGGTCGAGAACTTCCGTCAACATCTGCTTTACCTCAATATCTCATTCATTGCTTTCAGCATGAATGAGCTAAAAAATCAAACTAAAGTGGCTATACCTGTACATGAAGATCATGAAATTTTGAAACATTTGTTTTTATTGGTGATTGACTTGTGGTATTTTTGAAGTTTTTTCTACTCATCTGCAGGTTAATTAGATTTTGGATTTTACATTCAATTAACAATTGGTTCTTACGTCAGCGTGCGTTCATCGATGAAGCACGCGGGAAGTTTAGAGAGCACAAAAGATGCGCAAGAGTTGCTCGACGCTTAACCGTGAGCAACTCCAGCTTTTTGAGTGCTCTCCAAACTTTCTGCGTGCTTCATCGATGAACGCACAACTGACGTATGAACCAATTGTTTTAACATTTTCAACCAGATGGAAAAATTTTTTTTCTCGAGGGATTTGTTTGCTGACGTCATGAGCGTGCACAATAGGAATATGAAGCACGCTCGCGCAATTGAATTTGATTAGACAAATATACTAGCTATGTTATAAACTTGGTTAGATTTATTCATTGATACTGTTTCATCATGGCTTGTTTGCATGAAATGGTAACTGTAATTTAGATTAAGAGATGTTTTTGAGGCAACATCAAGGATGAATTATCTTTTAAAATGGAATACTTCAGTAACTCTCTTCATTTCATGCAACATCATTTAGTATTTCTGGAGGACAATTAAAGGAAGCGGGTTGTAAAAAAGTAATAATTTTTTATTCAGCTCAGTATTTAAACATGAGAGTAACATTTTATGTTTTCACATGTAACAGGATGGTCCAGCCGAAGATGGCCCGGAAAAGTAGTGAAATCTACTCTTGGTAACAAGGGTGACTTTTGGAGAAACTTGAGCGCTTAATTGGTAAATACGTCTTGGCTTGTACTTCTGATGATAACAGTTTGCTGACAGAGTAAATTGAAATGTCAGTCCCAATACAGGAAGGTACCTTTCATCTGACCTGTACAAAGAGAACTTAAATGATGTATTTGTGCTTGGCACAACTACTTTATTTATATTGGAGCCCCCCTCCCCCCCTGAGAAAAAAAGTTGATGATTTTTTGTAAACACGAATGTATGAGAGAAGCTCTGGAGCTATTGACTTTGTTTTTGTTAGAATGCATAAGGTTCAATGATTGTAATGATTACTTGTCAGCTATCAAACTTTTCACTTATATTAATCATAGTTGTAACTGCATGATTGCCATACGTACTTCTTCAAAAGTTGTTGGAGCTGAGTCTGTAGCCTGTCATCCTTTGTTAAGAATTGTGCAATTATTTAATTTTGCAGTATTTACCAGGTTGTAACATGTAAATTGAACGGCAATAAATATTCAGGCTCAAGATTTCAAAAGTGGTGTTCTTACAAATGCTGTTACCTATTCTTCAAAGGAAACTTTTATTTAGTCAATTGATCATAAGATATTTGAGTTTAAAAAGAAAAAAAATCTGGAATACCAATAATCCTCTTCCAATTAGGACTGAAATTCATGGGCAATCTCCTCTTTGACGTCATGTTTTTATTTTGACCTGCCTCCTTCCCTTTAATGTTTAGGTGTACATAGATTATCCCTCTCACCCCCTGTGGGTGAATCAAGGAGAACAATCAAAAACTTCTTTAGTTGGTGATCATCTCTTTTATTCTCATGGGCTTAATGTGTGACTTAGGGGTGGTACTGTGGGGAGAAATTAAATGTGAGTCATTGTTAGCAGGGTTTTAAGGATTGCGTAAACTGTATTGGAAGGTTATCGTTCCAGGTAGGCTAACACTCATAAACTACCGGTAGTTGTACATAAGTCTTGATCGTGTTGTCGCAAGAACGTTTGACTCAATTTGATTTAAATAATCTAAACTGAATAAGTAGAAATATGGAATTTATTTTTCATTCTCCTTTAAGTGAGCATCAAAGTGCTTAATGTACTCGAGAATGCGATGGTGTTAGTTACGAAAAAACGTGCACAGAAATAATAATAATAATAATAGTTTGAATAGTGTTGCTGCTCAAAAAGGAACAATTGTTTTCTTTTTGGAATAATTAATTCCTCTATATTGTGTTTGTGATATTTTTACCACAGACTCAGCTCCTGAACAAAACTTTTCGCAGGACTCTTACCAAGACTACGTAGGACCACCTTGCACGCAACAGTACGGTAAGAAAAGTTGGTCATTATAATGGCGTGAAATATGTCCCAAGTACAAAAAATAACCCGTTCTCAGAAAGGCAATGGTACAAAATGATAAGGGATTAGGGTGGGGGACCCGACAGACTTCCTGATGCCCAATGTAACGGTTCTCAGTGTAATTGAGACTTTTTCGGCGCTTAGTGTACTCGAGAATGCGATGGTGTTAGTTACGAAAAAACGTGCACAGAAATTAACGCCGGAGAGTATCACGATCAAGCCAATAGCTAAGTAATAAAACATTTATCCAACTACCGTATCATTTACCTGAAGCCAGTGCTTATTAGTCTTTTCCTCTCATAATAGCGTTAACAATGGGGATGTTCGAGGTATTTGTAATCTATTCCAACAGTGTCCGTTCGTTTAGCACAGTTCGGGTAAAGTACTTCGTAACAGTGGCGAGTTATGGTGTTATAACACATTTAGTAAAACCTGTGTTGAAAGAAAACCGAAAAGGTCCTCGTTAACGTCCACTTATTATAAAATATCCGTTTCGTTCAATTTTTGTAAACTGAGTAATGGTGACAAGCTTAAAATTACCGTTTGCGTTCCCTGTCATTCGCTACCCAATATTTTGAAAAATATACAAACCTGTGCCAGAAGAAAAGCTGTAAACAGCAAAAAAGAGCTCGGTTAACATGTCTTTGTAATCGAAGATTAACCGTCATTCTCAGCCATCTTAAGCATCGCCGTCGCCATCGCCGTCGCAGCAAGGTATGATACTATATACAGTAAAAAAGAGCTCGGTTAACATCTCGTTCTAATCGAAGATTAACATTTTCATCCATCTTAAGCATCGCCTTCGCCTTCGCCGTCGCCGTCGCTGTCGCCGTCGCCATCGCCGTGGCCGTGGCGGTGGCCGTGGCCGTCGCCGTGGCCGTCGCCGTCGCCGTTGCCGTTGCCGTCGCCGTCGCAGCAAGGTATGATAGTATCTACAGTAATTAGTAAAAAAGAGCTCGGTTAACATGTCGTTCTAATCGAAGATTAACATTCTCATCCATCTTAAGCATCGCCATCGCCATCGCCATCGCCGTCGCCGTCGCCGTCGCCGTCGCCGTCGCCGTCGCTGTTGCCATCACCGTCGCTGTTACCGTCGCCTTCGCCGTTGCCGTTGCCGTCGCTGTTGCCGTCGCCTTCGCCTTCGCCGTCGCCATCGCTTTCGCAGCAAGGTATGATACTATATACAATACACTATATCCTATGTACTCAGGTGTAGCACTTCGTAACAGCAGCGACTTGAGGTGTTATAACGCATCTAGTAAAACCTGTGTTGAAAGAAAACCGACAAGGTCCTCGTTAACGTCCACTTATTATAAAATATCCGTTTCATTCAAGTTTTGTAAACTGAGTAATGGTGACAAGCTTAAAATTACCGTTTGCGTTCCCTGTCATTTGCTACCCAATATTTTGAAAAATATACAAACCTGTGCCAGAAGAAAAGCTGTAAACAGCAAAAAAGAGCTCGGTTACCATGTCTATGTAATCGAAGATTAACCGTCATTCTCAGTCATCTTAAGAATCGCCGTCGCAATCGCTGTCGCAGCAAGGTATGATACTATATACAGTAAACAGTAAAAAAGAGCTCGGTTAACATCTCGTTCTAATCGAAGATTAACATTTTCATCCATCTTAAGCATCGCCTTCGCCTTCGCCTTCGCCTTCGCCTTCGCCGTCGCCGTCGCTGTCGCCGTCGCCATCGCCGCGGCCGTGGCCGTGGCCGTCGCCGTCGCCGTCGCCGTCGCCGTCGCAGCAAGGTATGATAGTATCTACAGTAATTAGTAAAAAAGAGCTCGGTTAACATGTCGTTCTAATCGAAGATTAACATTCTCATCCACCTGAAGCATCGCCCTCGCCCTCGCGCTCGCCCTCGCGCTCGCCCTCGCCCTCGCCCTCGCCCTCGCCCTCGCCCTCGCCCTCGCCCTCGCCCTCGCCCTCGCCCCCGCCCTCGCCCTCGCCCTCACCCTCGCCCTCGCCGTCTCTCTCGCCCTCGCCCTCGCCCTCGCCCTCGCCCTCGCCCTCGCCCTCGCCCTCGCCCTCGCCCTCGCCCTCGCCCTCGCCCTCGCCCTCGCCCTCGCCCTCGCCCTCGCCCTCGCCCTCGCCCTCGCCCTCGCCCTCGCCCTCGCCCTCGCCCTCGCCCCCGCCCTCGCCCTCGCCCTCGCCCTCGCCCTCGCCCTCGCCCTCGCCCTCGCCCTCGCCCTCGCCCTCGCCCTCGCCCTCGCCCTCGCCCTCGCCGTTGCCGTCGCCGTCTCCGTTGCCGTCGCCGTTGCCGTTGCCGTCGCCGTCGCTGTTGCTGTCGCCGTCGCCTTTGCCGTCGCCATCGCTTTCGCAGCAAGGTATGATACTATATACAATACACTATATCCTATGTACTCAGGTGTAGCACTTCGTAACAGCGGCGACTTGAGGTGTTATAACGCATCTAGTAAAACCTGTGTTGAAAGGAAACCAAAAAGGTCCTCGATAGCGTCCACTTATTATAAAATATCCGTTTCATTCAAGTTTTGTAAACTGAGTAATGGTGACAACCTTGAAATTACGAACCTTTACGCCGTTTACATTTCCAATCATTACCGGTAGTTGTATATAAGTCTTGATCGTGTTGTCGCAAGAACGTTTGACTCAATCTGATCTAAATAACCTCAATTGAATAAATAAAAATTTGAGATTTATTTTTCATTCTCCTTTTGAAGTGATAATCAAAGTTTTGAAGTCATGACATGAGGCTTACACTACAGGTTTATAGGAAATCTGCGTAAGTACGAGTTTTGTCAACATTAAAGCTGTTAATGTAGGTGTACGAGCACATTAGATGTTGAAAAAACTGTTAACCCTTTAACTCCCAAGATCTAACTGTTAATTCTCCCCTCTAGCTGCTACACATTTCTTTGTTAGTTAGTTATAAGGATATGATGTTAGATCAAGAACACAACTCCTATCTGATAAGTTTGAGTATTCTCATTAACTGTTTTGTCGGATAATGTAAGGATATCACAGGGAGAAGTTACATGTTAATCACTTCTGGGAGTTAAATGCGGCGAATATTTTGCTTAGATTTCTCATTAAAGTAACCTGTATGAGTGTACTCCCTTTTTTTTATAATCTTGCTTTTCCAGCTCACCCTGCATTCTAATTTTTCGACTAAATTTTTTTTCTTTCAATATATCTGGAACTCCTGGTGTTAGATATCACAGGTCTATTTAGAACTTTTCTGTACTGGTAGTTGCAAGAAATTGTGAAGCTGTATGGCGCATGAATTTTTCCCCTGACTCTGTTAATGGTCTATTAGGTGTAAGGATTGGGACTGATAGTAATACTTACGATTTTTCTACAGCAATAACCCCTACAGCAATACCCCCTAGAGGGGGGGGACTGCTCCATCACTCCGCCAAGCGGCATCTCACTGGAGACTAATTTCAGTCTGAGCTGTAGCAACTGGGAAAGTGACAACACCCCTCTGTCCTACCAGTTTCAATACAGGCTAGAGAATGGTTTGTACAATGTGTTATATCGTGGCGTTAACAACAACATAACTACCTCTTGGATACCACCTGGGAATAGTACAGATAATTTTACTGTCAAAGTTAACGCTATAGTAACCGACAATTTTGGAATTTCTGCCTCCCCAGTCTCTTTGAAAGTTCAGGTAGGTCGCTAACCATAAGTTTATTGTCTAGCGTGAAAGGATGTGAGAATATTTGATTTCTTTTAGTCCCTATTAGTAATAGATTAATTCTAGTTATAGATAACTACTTTTGACTTTTGCAGATCAAGCCATCTCAGAATGTAGCACCCGATTTTATCGCAAACCTTCGTGAGAAATTCATTAAGATAAAAAACCTGACAGAAGCGGCGCTACTAGCAAACGTTTTACTTCTATCAGTTTCACATGAAACCTCAATGGATTTGGAGAAGAAATACAAGGTACTTTTCAAACCCAATTCGTTACTTAAAAAGTGAAACAAAACTAGTTCATTCTGATAGTATCCGAAAAGCAAAGAGTTTACCAAGGGCCAAACGTGCAAAAAAATGAGAAGACATTTATATGGAGAAAATAATAACAATTAAAAAAATCAACTTTCGTAGAACAGACAAGTATAATACATTAAATATATCAACATACTTTTAAGAAAAATGGAGGATTATGCGTTATATATCTGATGTTTTTGCAGCACGAGAATCGTTTCGTGCATTTTAAGCGTTGACTTTCCATTATTCTCGCGATTCACCTTCCGTTCTGACGAATGAAGAATGCTGAGGAGAATTCTTTGAATAAATTTCAAAGGAATACTTACAACGTCTTGAAATTGAGGTTTAAAAATACATTTCATGGGCAGAAATCACCAAAAACTGGTGTTTATTAATTTCCGGAGTGTTTTTTTTAATTTCCGGAGTGCAAATTTTACGATTATTTGGCTCAAAAGTCCTTAAAGAAAGACTAATAATCGCAAATGGCATTTCTAGCGATTAATAGTCTGAAAGCGTCTTCTATCACGAATAATAATCGTGGTAAGTACGACTATTAATCGCGTACAAACTCACTAATAGTCGTGTTTGACTGGCTTTTAAACTTAATAGTCGTACATCGCACGGTTAATAATCGCATCTGACAGCAAATGTCCTTATTTATCGTGAAGAAACGTACTCTTCTCCAAAGAAAGTTCAAGCTCAACCTTTTTTTGAACGGCCGCCATTACGACCAAAAATTCAGAATTCAGTATTTCTTCGCACATGGCTTTTTAGGCAATAAATTTCACATATTTGAAGTTTTCTCGGGTTCAAGTTCTCAGTGAACTTAATTTCTTTTCAAAAAGTGTGTTTACCAACTAAGTTTTCTTTGTTTTTCACTCTTCCACGAAGTACAGCGCGGACTTACGGTGTTGTGAGAATCGTAATTAGAATTTCTTCTCGATGATAATGTACACAAATACGAAGTTTAACCGAGAAAAAATACAAACAAACAGCCAAGTAAGTCAAAGAACGTCAAATTCTTCCCAATTACAGCTTCTTGTGAAGCTGGACGTAAGTTTACGAGCAAGCGACAGATGAAAACGGCAGCGGTGAAGAGTGCCAAAGATGGAATATGGTAAAATTTTTTCATGCTTGGATAACTTGCATCCCCTTGCACTAGTAGTCTTGGAAATGCAGAATTGGAAATTGCCAGGCTTAATCCTTTGAAAGGAAGAAAAAGGCAATGTTTCATTGATATCCTTTCCCCGTTTTGTTTTGAAGATACATAATCCTAGAAAAAAATACATTGCATTTATGTTAGCGAAGGAGAGAGAAATATTTGAGTCGCGGCCAAATTTCTCCACGCCGCCAGACTCTTTCCAAAACTAGTGCGTTTCCGAAATGGATTCTTCAAGGGCAATAGGGAGAATAATCTAACGGAATGGAAAAACCATTCGCGATTTTTTTGTGAAACGTATTTTAGAGTTTGCGATGTCACGCCGATTCGGTGAGATGTTTGTTTTATGATGGCGATATTTATTTAACGGCAAAATATAATAGTTTTTTACCCGCAACTGATTGCAGGCAACAATAAGAACGGCTTTCCTTCATTTCTTTAAAAAAAATAGCTATACTCTTTCATTCAAAAAAGTTAAAAATTAATTAAAATATTTGACAATAGTGCGTGACTGTCGACTCAATTCATCGCTACGATTGTTTAGATACGAATTATTTAGATCAGAGCACAACATGTCGCATGGGTTATCATGTCTTGGAAACTTCTTTAATTGATGAGTTTGAGCCTACACATACTAGAAACAGTCACAGAGATTTTGAGAGTATTCTTTCAGTTCATCGCAATGACCAAATTGACTCTTCAAGTTGGCTCTTTCCTAACCGCACGAAAATCATGTTTTCGCGGGAAAAAGTTAAAAAGCTTTTCAGCTGACAATTGTCTGTTAGGTTCAGATTTATCTTTAATAGTATTGTATAACTTCGTACCTTTGATTTCACTAGTCTCTGGAGCAGCACTTATGAACAACCAGGTGTAGATTTCACCAGCTATCCCGCGTATTAAATCTGCAACGCCCCTTCCGTTTTCCGTCGATCGCCTCGATAAAAATCAGCAATCCGTCAACTCATGTATCCCCATCATCATTTCTATTATCTTCGACCACAATTTTACGTCCCTACTGTCTCCATAATCATGAATGTGGTAAAGACACCTTAAAGATCGAACACATTGCCAGAAGAAAGAGCTTCTATGGTGATCAATTGAAAAACTTGCTGTCAAACCTTGACCAATCACAGAGTGCATTTTGCTTTCTACCTAAATCTTGTCTAAAGTTTGAGGGGCGATGGACGATACTCTTCGTTCACGCTTATTACCCGTAAGTCACTCCACGTGACATGTAGTGGATTGGTGTATGGAATCGAAGTGAATGTCGATCAGCATTCTGACCATAGACGATGCCGAATATTTTAATTAGGTTATAATGAGCTTTGGCTTTTTAAAGGGTTGAACTGTTGAACAATTTAATTCCAACTTTCCCCTATATGTCTTTAGAACTATTTTTGTTAGTCTTTGAAAAGTTTTGCTAACTTTTCTGTGATTGGTCAAGCTTTGACAGCAAGCTTTGCGATTGGTCACCATGGACACTCTCTGTTCTGGCGATGTGTTCGATCTGCAAGGTCTCCCATCCACACTAACGATTGCAGAGAATGTAGGGACGTAAAAGTGTGCACGAAGGACAATTTAAACATAGAAATGGGATATTGGCGATTCATCAGTTGGCAGATTACTGGTTATTACTGAGGCTATTAACTGAAAGTGGGTTTGTTTGACAAAAATCGGAAGAAGAAGCGTTGCGCGAGATTGCTGGTGAAATCTACCTGTAGTGCTCATAACCGCTCCATGACAGACCACCGTAAAACAAAGGTACGAAATTATATGATATAACTAGTAGGGAAAATTCCACTTGGTCTGTTTTCTAGTAACTGCAGACTCAAACTCCACTGAAACTGAGAGAGCTACAAAAAATTATTAAACGAAAGAGCCACGATGGATGATGGTTTCTAAAATGCACTGTGGAATAATAATCACATCACTTCAAGCGGTGTGCAAAGTTACAGATGATAATACGAAATCGACCGTAAAAATAAAGCTTGTCTTCGCAAACAATTGTCAGCTGAAAAGTTTTTTTTCCCCGCGAAAATCCGATTTTCGCGGTAGGAAAGAGGAAGTCGAAGAGTTTTCTTTTATAGGCCATGGCAAATAAATAACAGAATACTCTCAAAATCTCTGTGAAAATTGTTTAGGCTGAAACACAGAGAAAACTTTTTATTTATATTCCCAACAGATTTTTTTATCGGAGTGGTGCGTGACGTAGGCTTCGTATTTCTGCATATTGAATTTTGACCGCGGATCAGAAACACTTTCAATGAGAACCCATTTTTGTTCTTGTACATTACTTTAGTTTACCTCTCAGGAATATACTAATCGAACGAAAGAAGTTTCGGAAATCATGAAAACCCATTATGTGCTTAGATCTAAATAATTCGTATCAAAACAAAGCATCGAGGAAATGAGTCGACAGTCACGCACTGTCGTCAGATGTTTTTATCAGGTTTGAAATTTTTTGAATGAAAGAGTGTAGCAGCTATTTTTTGAAAGAAATGAAGAGAAGCCGTTTTTGTTGTTGCCTGCTATCGGTTTCGGGTAAAAACGATTACATTTTGCTGTTAAATAAATAACGCCATCACCAAATAAACATCTTACCGAGTCGGCGTGACATTGCAAAGTCTAAAATACGTTTTCACAAAAAAAAATCGAAAAAGGTTTTTGCACTCCTATTGCATTCGAAAAACCCACTTCGGAAACACACTAGTTTTGGAAAGAGTCCGGCAGCGTGGAGAAATTTAGCCGCGACTCAAATATTTCTCTGTCTGTTTCGCTCAACTAAATGCAACGCGTTTTTTTTGTTTGGATTACGTATCTCCAAAACAAAACGGAGAAAGGATATCTGTGACACGTTGCTTCTTTTTTCTTTAAAAGGGTTAAGCCTGACAATTTCCAATTCTACAAATCCAAGACTACTAGTGCAAGGGGATGCAAGTTATCCAACCATGAAAATATTTTATCATATTCCACCTTTGGCACTCTTCACCGCCACCGTTTTCATCTGTCGCTTGCTCGTGAACTTACGTCCAGCTTCACAAGAAGCTGTTATTGGGAAGAATTTGACGTACTTTGACTTACTTGGCTGTTTGTTTGTATTTTTTTCTCGGTTAAACTTCAATTTAATCAAACCTGTCGGAAATTAACGTATTTGTGTACATTATCATTGAGAAGAAATGCTAATTGCGTTTCTTACAACACCGTTAGCCCGCGCTGTACTTCGTTGAAGAGTAAAACAAAGAAAACTTAGTTGGTAAACAAACTTTTTGAACAAAAATGAAGTTCACTGAGAACTTGAACCCGAGAAACTTCAAATATGTGGCACATATTGCCTTAAAAGCCACGTGTGAAGAAATACTGAATTCTGAATTTTTGGTCGTAATGGCGGCCGTTCAGAAAAAAGTTGAGCTTGAACTTTCTTTGGAGAAGAGTACGTTTCCACAATTATTAATCGTGGAAGAAGACGCTTTCAGACTATCAATCGCAAGAAATGCCATTTGCGATTAATAGTCTTACTTAAAGGACTTTTAAGCCAAATAATCGTAAAATTTGCACTCCGGAAATTAAAAAACACTCCGGAAATTAATAACCACCTGTTCAAATATTCCTTTTTTTTCTGCTTAGACGTTTTCGGTGATTTGATGCATTAAGATCAATCATGCCCTTGCAAATCATTTGATGGGTTTTAACTGGCAATGCCATAGGGAAACCTGATACGTTGAGTCTAAATATGTCTTTAGATCTATATCTTTGAAACGAGCCTCACATGGGGGATACAGTTTGGTTGCCTATTTCTTTACTGGTTTAAATAACTTTAAGCTAATATCTTTATCGTTGTTTAAGGTAATGAACGACATCCTTGATAAAATTTCGCCCTTGGAAGCGAAAACTGTCTTCGACCTGCTTCAAAAATCATCAGTTATCGGCTCTGCTCTTCAGGTTCTGGAGAAAGTGCCCCAGCAGTTTTTGGTAAGTTAATTACGTAATATTGTTTGGGGCTGGAATTGCGTTGGTGGTTACGTCAAGTTTTCATACCGTGAAACTATTTGACCAGAAAAGCTCAAGAAAAACAGCAATAACAACAACAGCAAAGACGAAGAAAACGGAAATGAACAAGCATAAAAACAAGCAACTATTATCAAATGAACCAACCTATAGTTTTGTACATACTTTAACTAATTCGCCACAAATTATCTCTAGGACGGTCATAGGAAAGAAATCTGAAAGCAAGCATTTTTAGCTTCATTTAAATTCATTTGCACTCCACAGAATTTCTCCTTGTCTGTTATCAGTTCAATGACGTCACGACTATGGTCTCTTGCCCAGAAACAAGACGTAGCAGACATACCACTGACGAAGCAATCAGCAGGAAACTTGGCTTCATGTCTTAATAGCGTGTTGAAGGCAGCAGCAGTGATTGCATCAGAAAACTTCAAATCAAGTATTCAACAACTGGTACTGTAATGTGCATTAGTCTATATTCATTGGCGAATGGTCCATTGATGATTGTTGCAAACTTAACCGTTACTCCCTTCTTCATTCATATTTGGGACTTTTTAAGGTTTGTTTGTATGTATGTTTGTTTTAAGCTTGCGAAAATCCATAGTTTGCTTACATTATATGGTTATTTATGAAATTTCTACAGGGTAAACTACTGGTGAAGATTTCAATGAAGATCCTCGAGAAAGTTGCAGACTCAGTGTTGGCCTTGACAGTACCTGATGAAAGAACGATATCATTCACGGCAGGACAACTATCCATGACAGTCGGAAGATATAGCCTCCAAAGACTTTCAGGACTGGAAATAACAGCAGGAAAAGGCCGGTTTATCTTACCGTCTAAAAGCCAATTGTTACTCTCTGGAGTAAACAAAACAAGTTTTGTAAATGTTCAGGTAAGTATTCCTGCCCTTCAGGCAAATTTCAATCCAAGTTTTTTTTTTGCAGATACCGATACCAGTCAAGTTAAAATAGCACTTTATGTACCTTATAGGTTGCTTATTACCTCCAGCAATCATATTTCTTGTTTTGCTTTTGACGTGTTCAACTCTGGCACTTAGGCAGCAAAAAAGAATCGAGTCATGTGACCGTTATTTATTTTTCGTTGTTCTTCAAATATATTTTCAGTTTTATTTTGATCTCAACTTATGATAACTTATGATTAATAGTAAGACGGAGTACCATGTTTGCGTGTTCAATTATAACAGCACAAAAACGAACATGCAAAATTCTTAATTATTCTTCTTTTAGATGCTCTCATTTTCTTTCAATCCTTACACTTGGGACGCCACAAAGGAGCGAGTTGGCTCTGATGTTGTAACCCTGCTCTTGAAAAACAACGATAGCGAGCTTATTAAAGTATCAAATCTCACGGAAGACATTGTTATCGTTACGCCTTTAAAACTTCAGAAAATCTCTGCTTCAGAAAAGTCATGGTATTTCACAAAGAACGATGATCTACGTTTCCACGAGATAAACGTCAAGTATGAAAACACCCTGCTGATGCTGGAAATCAAACCTCAAGATCCAACCGTTCATCTGTTTGTCTATATGCGTTTTAGTCAGCGACCGACAACTCAAAACTACGACTTCAATGCTACTATCTCTTATGACAAAAAGTGTGTCTGGATGATAAGTGCTCAGAACAAAAGTAAAGGGCAAACAGTTTGCTCCTTGAATCCACATACACCGATACAAGTTCTGGCTGAGCGTCCCGGGAAGTACTTTCTCGGCTTAAAAAATTACAATGCCACAGTGAACTTATCTCATAAAAGGGAGAAAAGATCTTGTGTTGGTGGAAGGCGAAGAAAGCGCTCCTGCGTCGAAGTCAAAGATCCACCACCCACCCCACCCCAGAGTCAAAATGTCCCTGTGATGCCAGTTTATGATTCCACAACAGACCAGAACTACACTCTGAAGGTGACCTTGGGTAGTTGTGTTTACTGGTCAGAAAATTTTGACAAGTGGATATCATCTGGCTGTCAGGTAAGTGAAAAGTTAAGGGACGATTTTCAGGACAATCTTTTTTTTTTTATAATTTGACATTGTATTCGACAAAGTTCAGATGATTTGAGCTTTCCCGTGTATTGTTTGCAAAAGCAAGTCGTCTTGTGGTGGTCTTAACTCATTAAGCTTATCATTGAATTCAGGCTAATCTTTGACTAGACAAAAGTCGAATCGATTTGATAACCAGCTGGGGCCTAGCAGCGCCTTTAAACAGAAAAGATACAGTGTTGACAGCCAAAATGATAATTTTTATTGTTAACATCTTCCTTGTATTTTATAATTTCAGGTTTTAGCAGAATTAAATGGATTTTTAAACTGTAGCTGTAGCCATTTGACATCATTTGGGGGAAGTCTCTTAGTCGAACCGAATCCTATTGACTTCGACAGGGTTCTAGTCGAGTTTCAGCAGTTATCAGAAACTGGAAATATTGCAGTAATCGTGGCTATTTTGGTGGTTTTATTGTGTTATATGACTGTGCTTGCTGTCGTAAGGAAATTCGACAAGGAAGACGCGAAAAATGTAAGTGTCGAACTAGATTTTGCTTAGGACCATTGTTTTAACAGAGCATGCTCTCCAGTATAACCCTTTCACTTTCATGATCTGGTCGTCAATTCTCTCCTCCGGTTGCCATACATCTTTTTTTTCTTTTGTAAAAAAATCATTAAAAGTTACTAATAGATCAAGATAACAACTTCTCCATGATAAATTTGAATATTCTCATAACCTTGTACCTGGATAATGCGCGGACATTTTTGGGAGAAGTTACATGTTGATAATCTCTGGGAGTTAAACGGTTTAAATAAAAAAGGTTTTAATGTTGACAACATAATTAGTTTTCAAGGTTTTTTGAGATTGAAATTTTAACTTGAAACTGCGTTGAGAATATCCTTTAAAAAAAATGATGTTAAAAAGTGAAGTGACAGCCAATTAAATTGAACTGTTTACAAAGTTTACGGGTTATTTTTTTTCTCTTTTTGGAATGTGACAAAAAGGCGACTTAAGAGTACAAATTAGCTAGCTGTGTTAAGAACTCATGGTTTATCATGTTTTTCTAGAGGGAATTACCGATCCAACTTCCATCATCTTCAAGCAGCACCTATGAATACGTTATAGTGATTACCACAGGGGCTTGGAAAAACTCCAGCACGACTGCTCATGTTGCTTTGGAGATCTACGGTTCTGAAGGAAAGAGTGGTATTCTTCAGCTTAGCCAAGAAGAGCCTGGTGCAGTTCAAACGTTATTCTCTCGAGGTAATTCAGATGTTTTTGTACTTTATGTTGACAAATCACTTGGTTCGATTCAAGAATTACAGATTGGACATGATAATTTTGGAGATAATCCCACGTGGTACCTGGAGGAAATTGTCATTCGGGACGTACAATCCAAGCAGTCGTGGAAATTCATGGCCAATCAGTGGTTTGCTCTTGAGCGCGGAGACGGGCGCATCGAGCGAATAGTCGACAAGACCTCAAATCATCTGGATTTTGGCGATGAAGTTGCAAGACGTTGGCGAAGAGGCCTCGCGGAGTGGCACATTTGGATTTCAGTGGCAGCCAAGCTAAGAAAAAGCCGCTTTACAAGAGCGCAGCGGCTTTCTTGCTGCCTTTCAGTACTTTTGACATCCATGTTTGCTAACGCGATGTTCTATAAGTTAGAAGGCAAATATGAACAGCCTATCCAAGTCGGACTGCTGAAAATGTCGTGGAGACAAGTGGTGACTGGAATTGAAAGCGCGCTCCTTGTGACGCCCATAAACATTGTCATAGTGTTTCTGTTTCAGAAAGGAGCTGAAAAGTCTGCGACGAACAATGACCATTGTCTCAAAGGTACCCTGATCTCTGGTGTTGCTTGGTGTTTGTTATGTTTTTCTTGTACTGTTTCGGCTGCGTTTTCAATTTCCTACAGTCTAATTTGGGAAAAGAGTGTCAGTGAGCAGTGGCTGTCTTCGATGCTTATTTCATTCGCACAGGATGTAACAATCAAGGAACCAGTGAAAGTGTTCTTCACAGCTTTAACATTCGCGGCCATTTTAAAGATAAAGGCGAAGAGATCAAAAGTACACGCCTGCGAAGGCCCTCAGCAAGTTAAAACTGGGTACTATAAGAAACATTTTTGGGCACTGAAATTATCAGAGGTGGAAGAGATGAGGAGACGACAAGTTAAGAAACAGAACCTGGCACGTTATTTCACAGAGTTGGGTTTATACTTGGTCTTCGTTTTCTTGCTTATGGCAGTGTGTTATGGAAACAGAAATGACCATCGTTACTTAATGACGAAATCAATCCGAGATGGACTACCAAACTTTGCCAAGGTGAGTAGACATGAGTTCATTACGATAATTCTATTGCTAAAATTCGCGTGTTAAAGCGGCTACCTCATACAAACATACTATTTAAGGGGTTGGGTACCATGGGAATGAGCACGTGGGAAAAATAGTCTACAGCATGCCCATAAATACTAACTCGTTTGTGTGACTTAAACCGGTTCTACTCATCTATTCATCTATGTATACTATACTGCTGTACTTAAAATTACATATACATAGATATATATATATATATATATATTTCTATTTATTCATTTATTTATTCATTTATTTAACCCAATGATCTTCTGATAATCCAGGTGACAAACAATACAATGTACTGGAACTGGTTACAGCGTGTTTTCATCCCGGGAGTGTTTTCTGGCAGGTGGTATAACGGTCGAAACGAAGAGCAAACAACCTACATTGGTAATAAACACTCTCTTCTTGTCGGAATGGCTCGAGTACGGCAACTTAGAGTGAAAGCGAGTAAGTTTTTTCCATTCTTACTTTTTTTGCATTTCAGTGCTGCTGAACATTGTAACAATTGTCTAAAGAAGTGTTTACATAGCTAGGTTTTGTTTATGAACATTAGTTAAATTTGGGTTTTAATGGTGGCTTTCCTTTGTTCCGTAGGCAAATGCTACTTTGAATGATAATATCAGAAATGTCCATGTCTATTTAAAAGTACGAAATTTGACAAACCGCTGAGTGAAATGGATACCAAAACAAACCTTCTGATTATGACCATTTGTTTTCTAACTTTCAGCTCAATGCAAAGTCCTAAATTATATGGAAACATCGTTCCAAGAATGTTTCAAGGGATACTCTACAGAGAACGAAGACAAGACCGCCTACAGCAGACCTGGCTGGAGGCCTGTCGACAATGCTTCGAGGAATGACGAGTTATTACTACTTTGCCCGCAGCCATGGCGATATCAACATGCCAAGAAAACCGACACTACACCCAGGTGGGGACAGTTCTCCTTTTATGATGGAGGAGGATTTGTAGCAGACCTTGGATATGAAAGCCATAGGGGATTCAGCATAATAACAAGTTTACAGAACAACGGTTGGCTTGACAGAAAAACGAGAGTTGTCCTGGCAGAGTTTTCGACATTCAATCCGTCGGTGAATATTTTAGGTGTTGCCACATACTTCTATGAAGTTGATGCATCTGGACTGATAGCAGCCTCCATGCAAACTCGTGTTCTTTCACTTGATTCTACGGACACACCCTCGTATCAGTTTTATTTGATTTTCTTCTTTCTGTACATTGTATTTGTTTTACTGTATTTTGTTAGAGAAGTTTTCAGGCTTTACAATCATCGTTTTCGATATTTCAAGCTCATGTGGAATTGGATCGAGATATTCCAAATTGTCTTCTCTTTGATTGCCGTGGTGATGTACATAATACGACAAAGTAAAGTCATGTCAACCATGGGCAAACTGCATAGAAACATTTACGAAAATCTAAGTTTCCAAGAAGCTATCACTTGCCAAGAAGTGGAAAATGTCGTAATTGGAATTCTTACTTTCATCGTCACCATCAAGCTATTGCGGATCATTCGCTTCAACAACTATGTTGTTCTATTCTCCAAAACATTGAAGATATCTGCACGATATTTGTCATCCTTTAGCATCGTTTTATCCATTTTCTTTGTGGCATTTTTGCACTTCAGTGTCTTGATGTTTGGCTCTGTAACTGAGCGCTACTCTTCGGTTCTGAAAGGAGCTTATTTCCAACTCGAGCTAACTCTTGGTCGAGTGAAAGCTAGACCAATCAATGAATTGGCACAGGCTAACACCATATACGCCAAAATATTCGCCTTCTTAATTCTCTTCACTCTGACCATTCTCTGTACGAACTTCTTTATCGGCACTATCAACGATGCTCTTTTGGATGCTAAGAATAACGTGAGCGAAAGTGAACTGTATGAACTTATCGATGAGAACCGTTGCTCGAGATCAAAAGAAAGAACAAAATTTTTCGATGCAATCAGTAATACATTGAAACAGTCGAGAACCTCCAAAACTTCAGCAGAAGTGAAGGACAAAGAATTAGGAAACGTTGGCTTTAACTCCAAGAACAGTTCCAATCTCAACTTTGATTTAACAAGTCAAACTATCGTAGCTTGGGGGAAGAAAAGATCTGGAGAAACAATAGATAAACAGCAATATAGTACAGGGAGACAAGCATTGTTCGACAAGATAAGCAACATGTTAAAATCTCTGAAAAGTAAAAGCAATGACGACTGCAGCAAACGTAGAGAAAAAAAAAAAGAAAGATTTCAAGAGGATGTCGTCGAGTCTTCCCTACGTAAATTACGGAGGAGACAGCATGACCTGTTACAGCGGCTGGAGAGTATTGTTTCAGGTTTCACAACGGAACACGAAGAATTTGACTATTTATTTAAAACAGCAGCAAAGGCTCATAACCACTAGGTTGAGAAAGAGTCAAAAGAAAAGGTGAAAGGAAGTAAAACACGTCATCGAAAATCAATAAAAAAAACAGATAGTTAAGCATAAATCATCTCGCACACACAAAGCAACAGCAGAGATTTCCCAGCTTGTCGTATCATTGTGGCAAGTAACAAAAAACAGAAAAAAACTCAGAAAGTTATTTATTTCACATTATTTTTATTGCTGATCTCAAAGGAAGAACCTCTATTTAACTTTTCTTTGGAGCCTATTGATTGTATATAAATATGGTTCGTATTCAACAACAAAAAAATATAAACTCCTTCATATCATTGAAAACAGAGTAACACTAGGAAAGTTAAGTATTGTTATGTTATATATTCCGCCTGCAATATTTTTCTGCAAAAAGATGTAACGATGTAGACGAATATGTTGGAGCCTCGATGATTTGAAAGATTTTAAAAATGATATTTGTATTGAAGACTTTCGTAATACTTGCTGTAAATACTATTGATTATTTTATTTTTAAGCGACAAGTAACTTTACTTAACTTTTTTCAAATTTATTTGATTGGTTCTGTTTATTGTAATTTAATAACGAAATTGAATTCGTGGTTTTAATGAATGAAACTTACTAATTTACTCACTTACAAATAGACAGTTTCTTTGTTCGGAGAAACCAGCAACACCATGCTACTCTACAATTCGAACGGAAATAAAGTTATGTATATATGTATAGAGGATTGGAATTTTGCTGGTCTCGAGCGTACTCACTCACTCTACCCCCTCTATAATGGTAGAATAGGTTTGGTTTCGCGCATTTCTCGATCTTTTATCCTTTTTTTTCTAATTTGGGTACGATACAGATTGATTTGAACACAACTAGCCAAATAATCGTTTCGTGTTGACAAATTGCACAACGGCTTTTATCTGAAATTCTCCAGTACTCCCTTTGTACTTTGTTGGTGACGCCCGACCCCCTCCCCCTGTTCCCCCTTTAACCATGGGATCCCGCCCTAATACCCCTCTCCCCTCTCAAGGGATAAGTCATGACTTATAAGGAGCATGTCAACAAAGGGCTCAGACACTGTGAGCCGCCACCATGGCGAGACCCTTCACGTTCGTGGTAAGCTAAATGGCGCTTCCTGGAGAAGTGATAGCTTCTCAGTCACATTTTCCCCGATTAGCTTTTGCGAGCACGGTCTTGGTTGTCAGGTACGCGTAAAACAAACTGAACCTCGTTTATTCGGCATGTTATTCCAGTTCTGATCATTTTGGCTGTATATTACTTTCAGTACCGAGTTTCACTAGTTCAAATACTTTTGGTTCAATACCAAGGAAAAGGCTGTAAAAGTACCATAAAACTAAAAGGGGTATTTCAAATTTCGGAGGCCTTGCCTCGCGCAGAATGCTATTGTCTTTGGCGACATGTACTTACCGTGCCCAATTAACATCCAGCGGAATACCAATTGGTATGTCTAAAGCTAGGCAGCTGTGACTGGTCAACAGAATTAGTTTTGGGAATACTTGAGTCACTTGCAGATTTCAGCTGCTGTCAATCAACGGTTAGGTGCGTGAAGTAAATCCCAAGGTGTGATAGAGTTAACCATCGCGCACTAATTAAAGGCGGGCCGCATTGTTATTAAAGCGTTTTGCCAATTCTCGTGAACAGCGATATTTTTATTTGACTCAATAGAAGACTAACAAACTCCTGTCGGTAAAAACGTTACGTGAATTATGGAAATAGTTCTGTATAGAACAGGCGTTTCATAACCTGCCCTAAGGCGGCTTTTTTTTTTATTTTTATTGTTTTATTTTTTTTTTACCTTTTTTCGAGTGGGGGGTTAAAAGAAGCGGTGCTTAATCAGCGAGTAACCTGTGATCTGGTGAATTTTTTTACGCTAACTTACTCAGATGGCTGACTTACTTTTACGTGGGGTTCTGTAAAAGAGAATAAACAGCGCAAAAAAATGGCTCAATCATTTAGGATCATTCTGAGCAGTGCGATGCCTGAGTCACTCGTTTTACTTCACACATGCACTGTTGTACACCGCTTTTTTTTTTTTTTTTTTTTTGATGACTTAATAACTACATATAAGTTAATCTTCCTTGTTTCCAAAAAGAGTAGAGTAGTAGTCATATATTCACAGTCGTTTAAAAATCAAGGGATTACAAAAGCATCGAGAGAAAAACAAACAGCTAAGCGCCTGCCTAAAACAGGTTTACGCCTGAGGGAACAGTTATTTAATTATTCATATTTTGATAAAAAAGAGGCATAGTTTTGTTCAATCCATTTAGTTGATGATAGCTACTTTCGAATTAACAAGTCCGAGCGTGCGAGACATCATGTGTCGCGGCATTCTGTGCGATGGAAAGCAAGCACAAAGCTTGTTGATCTCTTGCGATATAGAAATTAATTGAAAAGACTATTATTGGGTTAAACGTTCATCAGAGGGCCTTACATATCCTTTCCGTTGAACACTTGAGAGAGCTTTGTCGGCGTAACATATGTTGTAACTAATACGAGTTTTTTCAACGCTGGAATAAAAAGTAATTTATGAAAGAGAAGGTAATTGAACTGGAACTTCGTTCTCCTAATCGCAATGTTTACTATACAAACAAAATCGTGTAAACGTGCGCTATTTACCTAGAAAACGGCTTTTATTACTATTATTATTATAATTATCATTATTATCATATATATATATATTTTTTTTTTTTTTCATATCCTTGAGAAAATGTCGCCCGTAATGGCGATTTCTATTTTCGTAACATTATCCTTTTTGTTTTGGTCAGAAAAATGGCATATATTCGAGTCGCACAAATTGATTGGATAAGTTTGGGTAAATATTTGTGGAATACCAACCTGAAGTTTATTTAAATTCCATTTAGTAAAGGATATCTTCGAGCCAACACATCAGATCCAGATTATCGCTGGGAATTTGTTCCAATTTTATGAAACAACAACTTTAATAACGTAATTTTTTGCAATTCTTGTCTACCATAAAAACATTTGTGAAGATATATAAGTCATCAAAAGCAGCAAATTGCGTTACACTTAGCACGTCTTGTCTGCAAGGAGAAGAGGGTTGAGCACTTTATCGTCGAAATAAAAGCAAGGAAGGGGAGGGAAATTGCACGGCCGATTTGTAGATCGGGTTCTCGAAAATATAACTCGCGCAGGATTACCTAGTCCTGTTAAAGGTAACCTTTCCTCTCGTGTTGAAATACGTTGCGATCAAAATTTTCTGTATTGGGCAGAATTTAATTTGATATCTGACAACAGCCTAAATTCCAATTTTTTTTGTTGAGCCAACGTAAAATTTCTAAGACCGCCATGCGCTTGTCAAGCGCTCTTTTCTAACAAATTTAGTTTCCAGCACATGCGCATGTAGCTGGGAAAATAGGTAGAGTTTTTTTTTGGCAACTAAACGTAATCATACTGCAAAGACATGAACTGTCATTACACGATGTGCACTAAAGAAGAAGTTATGAATTGAAAGAAAGGAAATGATGCAGATTTAGGGCTCAACTATTTCCCGCTCACAAAATCATTCCTGCCAGCGAAGTCAATATTATACGGGCCTAAGACACGCACTTTTATCTTTTGATGGATCGATGACAGATATCTCTGTTCGGCTGGACGTAGATGAACAGATGGTATATTTGCGCTAGTTTCCGGTGGACATGACATTTATTCCCAAAGAACAACTACCTATAAAAGAGGATCATGATTAGTTTTGAGTTGTTTACAATTTTTTTAAATACCCATTTTCATCTTCACGTTAACGAAACTTGAGCTTAATGAAACTATTTTCGTGTCATAAATTACTTTTATTCGTTAAATAAACAGCATTCTGCATCTGCTGCAAAGAGCTTTTAGTCTCATTGGTCCGTTTACGAGTGGAACAATAGAACTTTCGCGGCTTATGTCAGCAAAAATTTGTCGAATGTGATGTTTACTACACTCACGTCCTACAAAATAGTTTCAAAGACGTTGTCTGAAATCTGCCGCTCTTGTGATTTTATTAAGTCACGGATCATTATAAGGGTGTCGACATATACTAACGGCAACTTGTGATTGAGTAAGTTGATAAGTGGTGCGATGCGTGGGATTCAAACCAGCAAAATGTTCACAGCCCTGTCTTTACGTTGTGCGCTAAGTAAGTACAAGCTTTACTACTTCTCTTGGTTATGCTCTAGAAACAAAGAAGATGATGAATTAAAAAATGAATTACGAAATGAATGATGGGGAATGTCGGTATCGGGGCATCCTGCTACCCTCGGCCGCTTCAAACAAAGAGAGACGCAAGTCAAGTGGCAAGTATTCATCTCTTTCGTAGAGGTGTTCGACCGTTTCAAGAAAAAAGTTTGCTTATTTTTCTGTAACGGCGGCAAAACAATCAAACTCCTTGAATTAGCGCTAGAATAACAACAGGAGAATATCACTAGGAATTTCCCATTCTTAGTTAGGGTTTGTTCGGTCAGTTAACGTTTTACCTCAAGTCTTCACGTATTTAGGGGCGGAATTGTATTCGACTCCTTTTCGTTTGATAAGAGTCATTTTTGCAGTCAATAAGCTTCTTCAGGGTGACATGATGCCGACCTGCTTTATGTTTTAGATTTTTAACGTTAGCCTTCTAAGGTAAAAGAAAACGTCAAAACCGATGCTAAAGCACAACAAATAAAAACTGACTAGATGCTATAAGATATTTTGCCAGTACTATTTCATTGTTTGAAATGAAATTGCAAGGAACATCGAGGTAGTGTAATTCCAAATTTAGCAATTTATTTACCTTAAAATGTTCTGCAAAAAAAAAAAAATATCTCCCTAGTTTATAACAATAATCAGTCATAGACTTCCCGTTGGAAGTACATCCATCATGTAAACATATGATTTCGGTTGCATGTTGAGACCTTTGCTATTTGTCTGCGTTTAAAACTATTCTGTGAAAGATAGAAAAAAGGGAATATTTCTAAGATGAAACCTAAAAAGAATCCTGGCTCTAAGCACAATTATCGAGGAAGAAACTCACCGAAACAGATAAGGGCTCGTGGTTGAAGCGACGCGCACACGGTCAGCAATCATTAACGAGTTCTACCGCAGCGAGCTCAAGCTACTTTTGAGTTAAAAAAAAAAAAATTCCATTCAAATTGCCGGTCGGCAGATTATTTAACTACGGTCTGGTAAGGGCAACTATTACCCACAAAATATGTTTTTGCTGACAGTCTCCCGAGACAACGAGGGACACTTCTGTGTTTCTATTGGCGATCGGCATTGCGAAAAATTTAGAGTGTTGACATAACTTGGCATGTAGTCACTTAAAGGCGTGAATTATTAATATAACTTTGGAAGCAAAAAGAAAAAAAACATGCTTTTTCACTACGATAATAGAGAATGTAAACCATACGGTTTGCCTTGAAATTCGGTTTTCGGACTCCGCAGCATACCAAACGCAAAACCCGTTGGGGTTTTGTATTTCGAAATGAATCTCCCGCAATTGCCTTGGACGTAAAAAAGAAAAAAAAAACCAAGCAAACAAGAACAATATGGGGTGATAATAGATTGAATATCAGCAGACTGTGGAATCTTAGCAATCTCTGGAACCAGCGGAACCTACGGAACCGTTATGATGAAAAAAAAGAGATAACAATAAATACGAAAATACCTTAACGCTGTTCGAGATTTTGATTTCGGGTATAAAGAAGATAACATTATAAGAGAAATATGTTTTTTAGTTTTTTTTTGTTGTTTTTTTGTTTGATTATATATTTTTTTTATTATTTTCATTATTTTTTATCTATCTACCTTGACGACCAACCACAGGACACCCAAACTCCCACAAGGAGCATCGGCGAATTTGCAAATATGTTCTCGTTAACAATGGGTTGGTGACATATAAGGATTCGCATGTCAATAAACAATCGTGCTCTCAACATTTAAAGATCTGGACTAGTTTTGAATAGGTACAAATTCCACCGCCCAAGTGTTTGTTCTTTTACATCAGGGAAATTTAGCTCGGTTTTAGTTCATCTCCTTTGCCCGCTACATAATACTTTCCAAGTTGCGTCTGCGAGTAACGACAACTTAACGAATCTCTTGAACGTTTGCGAAGGTCAACCGTATCCTTAAAAATTTTTTCGATATGTAACAAGTTTTGCTCGACTGGTTGTGGAGATACTGCATTTCTTTCTTTCAATTTCTCAGTCAGCTCCTTAGGGAAGGTAAAAAAGTCATGGTTAGATTTTAAGGTGCATGTAGCGAATAAAATGCTTTACTACTAGTCTTACCTGAAATCTAAGAAACTCTTTTATTGTTTCAAATGTTATTTTCGACATAACAATCAAATACTTTTCCCATTTTCTCTTCTACAGTCATCCTTCATTTGATGATGGAATTGCCAGGAACAGGTGAGGCAGTGTAATTACAATTTAATATTTCTGTATCTTTAAATAAACTGAAAAAAAAGGATCTTAATGAATTATCAAAATGATTAGTCATAGACTTCCTGCTGCAATGACATCGTTTTGCGATTAAAAACGTTAGTTGGAAAGCAAAACAAAAAAGTCAAAGACTAACGCTGCTATCATGATTGCCCTGATTTCCCCAATTCCCACTTTTAAAACCTTGCCTAATTCTAATTTTTCCTTCGGTGAGGTAGCGGGTTTTGATGCCCATTGTTTTTTATCATTAATGGTATAATTTTTTTTTCTTCTCCATCTTTATCGTTGTTACTATTGTTATTATCAGTATACATTTTTTCATTTATTTATTTATTTATTTGCCTCCATCATCATAATTATCACTATCGTTACAATCAGTGTACATTTTTTTCGTTTATTTATTCCTTTAATTTTTTTTCCCACAGAGTGCCAAGCAACCTGTTTTAGAGACTCATCCTATATAATTTCGAAAAGCGGAGGAGATTGGGATGAAAACAGGAGTGTCTGTAATGATCAGGGAGGTGACTTGGTCTCCATCGAAACTGAAGAAGAATGGCAGTTTATCAATGATGAGATTCAAAAGCGTACTACTTCGAATACTAGTGCGTGGCACATTGGTTTATGGAAGAGATACGCCGGGGATTGGACTTGGTCGAGTGGAAAAAAACTAAGTATATCGAAATGGCAAGATTCTCAGCCAGATGGTAACGACGCTTGCGCGGAAATATCTAAGAATGGAGGCCTCTTTAATGGTATCTTTCGGCGTGATAAAAACGCCTTCATTTGCGAGATGCCCGGAGGTAAGATCATATTCCAACCATGAAGTATATTATGTGCTGAAACATTGCAGTCTTGCACTTGTGTCAGGAAAATTTCTCTTGCTTCTTAAAAGTAAAAATGTTGTTCACATAATATGCTCGGCTCACCTCACTTGTACGTGTGAGCAACGAATGAACTTTTAAGCGTGTATCAGTAGCTGAACATATTGCCCATGAAAAAAACGGGGACATATGTTTCGAAAAAAAAATGATCACTGGAAGTTTCCTTTTTTTGCATCGCCTGCAGCTTGAAAAACAGCGATGGATACTATATATTTCACAACTTTTGTCGAGCGTGCTGCGGTTGGGATAATCTAGCCAACGCAATTTTCCCTTGCCACGAGTTACAAGGCGTGATCACTGACGTCAGTGAGTGAATCCATGCTCTTTTTAACATTACACATCGAAGTATGTATGCCCAAGGTCTTGAGTACCGGCACTGAAGACAGTGCACAGTTTATCCCGACCTTGGCTGGTAAATAACAGTTTTTTTTTTTGTAAACTCAACGAAATATTTTCCAAAAGAACCCTAACGATTTTGGGCTGTAATTACGGCAAGATCCTCCATGAACTGAACAGTTTTTGAACGAGTAAAATGGTAGTTGAAACAGACTGAGGTAATGCAAATTAAATAGAGGCTTGACCGAAATATTTTTGTTTGTGTAATGGAAAAGGTGATTTAAGAGGCTGCCATACAAACTTTGAAATATTTTTTTTAACAAGTATCTGTCACAACCTGACACCAATGAACAATGAACAAATTGTTTGAAAGAACTCAGATATCAAATGAATGAAAAATTCATTAATGAATTCAATTTTAAACAAATACCTCACGTTCTAACTTCCTGAATTACTTCTAGTGAAGGTCTAGGTCAATTACAAACGGTTTTTTGGCCGCGTGTCAACCCATTTAATAGCATATTTGCTATCAAAAATAATTTCAAAACCATTCTTTTTTCCGGCAGCCATAGTGACTTGAGAGAGAGAAAGAGAGGATTAATAAGTTATTAATCAGCTTGATTTGTTTTAAAATGATTTTCTTAAAAAATACTACTCAGCTTGCAAAACGAAATATATTTATGAAAAATGGCAACGAAGCTAGGGTTGTAGCTGGCGACTCGAACAAGCGTTGCCGTGACGCTGGGCAGAGATAGGAAAATCAGGACCGCATTAAGAACCACAAAGATTGCACGATTTGTTACCGTGCCCTCTTAGAAAAACAAATGATAAATACAGTTCTTTCAGGAAAAGTTTTCGGGGAAAAGCGTGTCAGAAGTGCAAGCGATAACCTTGAGAGGTATTGCCGGTAGCTTTCAGGTCATGGTTCGACGACCTCAGGATTTCAGGGAAATCTAAAAAAATGTCACTTTACGGACGAGACATCATGGGTTGGAACCTTGAAGACTGAATTTAAATCCGAAACTGCATGAAAATCGGAAGAAAAGCACAAGCTAACCCTAATTAATTTATCTTTCCGTTTTCTGTTATCTTGATTACCGCCACCCAGATGATCTTTTGAGTTTGTCGCGTGCACTTTAATTTTTTCCCTTTTCTTTCCGTCAACTGTATGCGGTTTACTGCGTATCTCCAGTTGCACATTTATGAGAACTTACATTCAAATTTAGTTTTACGTTTTTTAAGTCTGTTCGGATGGGGGAGGAAGAATAGGGGGTGTGGTGAGGGGAGGTGTCAGTTCAACGAGAAACTAATTAATATCCAAAAAGTCAACTACTAAAATTACATAAACTCACAGATAATCTTAGCTGATGTGAAGTTAACTAATTTATAAAAGCAGGGCAGAGATGGTGGACGCTGTAGTGAAGAAAGATGTATTGTATTAATTGACACTGATCAAACATAAACTAAAGATGTTAAATTAAAAAAAAATGAATGAAATAGAAAACGAAAACAAAGTCACGTTTTCTTTATCAATTTTTTTTCTCCTCTATTGTGATTGTGATCATAGTCTTTTTATATTTTAACCATTGTTATTATTATCACTTTGCTTATCACCATTATGATAATTAGTACTTTTGTTTCCGTTTTTATCATTTTGTAGGATGCTTAAACATAACTTTTAAGAACTCTTGGTACATATTTTCGATGTATGGATCGTACTGGCTCTGGAACAGAGAAACTTGCCAAAGACAAGGAGGGGACCTAATTTCCATTGAAACCGAAGAGGAATGGAAGTTCATCAATGACGAGATTCAAAGGCGAAATACTTTGCTCGATAGAAGTAAATGGAGTATTGGTTTAACTAAAAAGGCCGGCAATTGGACCTGGGTGAGTGAACGACCGCTGACTATTCGCAAATGGGGAAAAGGGGAGCCGAGTGGTGAACACGACGCGGCTTTCATGTACAAGTTGTCCAGTAATGGCATACGGGCCGTGTTTGGTAGTGTTAATAGTACCAGTGCACCCTGGCAGGCTTATGTTTGTGAGATTTCCAAGGGTAAGTTGTTGTTGTTGTTTTTTTTTTTGTTTGTTTTGTTCTGTTTTATTTTTTCCCTTTTTGTTTTTGTTTATTATTATTTTGAGTAAACCAAAAGGTACCAGAAGCGCTTAGGCGTAATAAGAACATTCTTTGTTAACGTTTGTGATACTCACGACCTAATTTTTATAAACTCTCTGACAGTCGGGATCAAGTTTACACTTACATTTGTATGCATGTAAATGGGTTTGAAACAATCTCAATGACCGTTTTCAATATATACATATGTCTAACTTTTAACATTGTGAGCAGAGGAAAGTTTTAGATGTTTCTGTTACTATCACTATTACGAGTAAAAACACTTGTGAAACTTTCAATTATCGCTAATTTTCACGTAGTTAGTTTGTCCTTTCGATCGAACAAAATGGTAGTGAATACCAACTTCAAAGAGTCATCGATCGATTGCTTTGTTAGATAATAAAGCGTGATGATGTAAAGTGCGTGATCTTTTGTGCAAAGCTAGTGACTCATGTCGGTAAAGATACATGCCAATTCTCGTTTTATAAAACAAACACAAAAGACTTCGAGACTTAGTCGTTCTTCGCATAGGGAATCAATTTTATGTTTATTGTATTCTCTTTCGAGATCCGATCGTTCGAACTGTAAGTTTCAGGGGCTAAATTCAATGTAATGCAAAATGTACAGTGAACACAATAAACCGAACATCCTGCTTCTAATTCGAATAAGGCAAACAATTCGATCTAAAGCGAGGTTAGTAAGGGTTACCTCAGTTCTCGTAGGTCACCAGAGGGCGTAGATAGTTTTCTTTTCAATACTGAGTTGGAATTTAATCGATGTTCTGCTTACTAAAAAGATAAACATAGGCATGCGTAGCATACAAAATTTGTTATTTTGGCCTGGAGGATTGAGATCGGACACTGTGTTCCTTACGTTTTCAGTTTTATGACAAAAAAGAGCATAACTTTTAAAATAACGAAAGTATCTCCCTACTTCACCTCAAGAGAAAGAAAAAAAAAACAAATTTATCTAAACTCACTCAGGTATTTTGTGGTCTATTGTCTCTCTTGTCTAAAAACTTATCGGCGAAAATAAAATGCATGGGTGCCACGCTTACCTTTTTCTCCTTCGCAGCTGTTGCTTAGTCTTGTCACACAACGCCCTATATTCCACGTTGGAGAGCGAGCGCGTTACGTGACGAGACAAAATAACTGTTGAGAAAGAGACTACCCTTACTGCCGTTCTTCTAACAGGGAGAAAATCAACATTATTCGTCTACAGTTAGCTGCTTTAAAATGTAATTCCGCGTAATTTTACTGAGAAAAGAAAAATGAAACTATCGTATCTCCAATAGACTCTATAGATACATTGAACAAGAGAATATAGTTGTAGTATCTCAAAGGGGGCTCCTTGATTGGTTGTTACCTATCTGGCATTTGCTCCCTGACTTAACACGCGATGGGATTAATCCAAGGTAGCTAAAAGCGACCTTGATTCGTAAAAAGTCAAAACGCAGGAGAACTGCGTTGAAAATTTACTATCAGTAGCAGTTAGTTCCGTGTGAATTCCTTTCAGTGGTGTTGGATAATACGGTTCGAATAAGTGATAGGATGCAGTTTGTTTACAAGGAAATGACACTCGATGGAGTGAAATCTAATAAGGCAAAATGAAATTTGACCGGCGGAATACAATTCAAGGGCATGAAAAAGTGCCACATGTTCAGTTCATGTAGTGCAATTATGTAGTATGTTCTGATTGGACTTTGAACGTTGAGGTAAATGCATTTACATACGGCGGAACTTAACTGTAGGGACAGTGACAGAGAATGTCAATATTTTCTGATCAGTATTTAAGCACTTGAGCCGCTATGGCGTTAATTGCGTCTTTTCTTGTTGGTCGAATAAAAGGTTTGACATTTGTGATGTATTCATCTCATTTCTCGAACTTTTCGAGCTTTAAGTTAATTTTTTTTGTATATAATTTAGCCTATTTTACCTTTAACCCTCAGAGGTTGGTGCGCCTGCATTAGGACAGGGAATACGTTCCCATTTTTTTCACTGGGTCTTCTGGGTTTTCTTGTCACGCGGCGGCACACGAGAGAGAGCGCGAGAGGTAATTCAGTTGTAACTAGCTGTTTGCTGTTCTCTGTACCTTTGTCGGACGGCATGAAATACTCCCGCTCCTAGTTCGATCTGCACATCCCCTCCTTGTGTATGACCCGTGAATTAAGATAGGAGGTAAGTTGTTAAGCGTGTGCGCTGTGAGAAAAATAGCGGAAAAGACACACTTAAACTTAAGATGATACAACAAGTTAAATGCGACACTTTCATATCCCGATAACTCTCGTCTTCAAAGAACGAGGCTCATGCGAAGTTCACAAACCATTACTCTCATCAAACGGGTCCAAAATTTCTGGTTAAAGTTATTCTTTGTACACGGCCCCCTGATTCCATAACATCACTTAAGAGAAAACAATACCTAAACGTTGTGATTGGTACAAGACATCTGAAGGTTATGATGTCATTGGTGCGACATAATACCCTAATGCGGTGGTGTGATTAGTGTGAGATACATACCCTACTGTGGCAATCTGATTGCTGCGGATTACGAACCCTTATACGGCAATCTGATTCGGTTGCAACCAACATACCGCTCTGCACGCAAACAGAGTTATCTTTATTCATGAAAAAAAAAGATCATTTTTTCCGGTGCAGGCGCAAAGCAAATTTGAATAGTTCAAATAATAATAATAATAATAATAATAGTTTGAATAGTGTTGCTGCTCAGAAAAGAACAATTGTTTTCTTTTTGGAATAATTAATTCCTCTATATTGTGTTTGTGATATTTTTTCCACAGACTCAGCTCCTGAACAAAACTTTTCGCAGGACTCTTACCAAGACTACGTTGGACCACCTTGCACGCAACAATACGGTAAGAAGAGTTGGTCACTACAATGGCGTCAGATATGTCCCAAGTACAAAAAATAAGCCGTTCTCAGAAAGGCAAAGGTACAAAATGATAAGGGATTAGGGTGGGGGACCCGAAAGACTTGCTGATGCCCAATGTAATGGTTCTCAGTGTAATTGAGACTTTTTCGGTGCTTAATGTACTCGAGAATGCGATGGTGTTAGTTACGAAAAAACGTGCACAGACATTAACGCCGGAGAGTATCGCGATCAAGCCAATAGCTAAGTAATACAACATTTATCCAACTACCGTATCATTTGCCTAAAGCCATTGCCTATTAGTCTTTTCCTCTCATAATAGCGTTAACAATGGGGATGTTCGAGGTATTTGTAATGTATTCCAACAGTGTCCGTTCGTTTAGCACAGTTCGGGTAAAGTACTTCGTAACAGTGGCAACTTATGGTGTTATAACACATTTAGTAAAACCTGTGTTGAAAGAAAACCGAAAAGGTCCTCGTTAACGTCCACTTATTATAAAATATCCGTTTCGTTCAAGTTTTGTAAATTGAGTAATGGTGACAAGCTTAAGATTATCGTTTGCGTTCCCTGTCATTCGCTACCCAACATTTTGAAAAATATACAAACCTGTGCCAGAAGAAAAGCCGTAAACAGCAAAAAAGAGCTCGGTTAACATGTTGTTGTAATCGAAGATTACACTCTCATCCATCTTAAGCATCGCCGTCACCATCGCCGTCGCAGCAAGGTATTATACTATATACAGTAAAAAAGAGCTCGGTTAACATCTCGTTCTAATCAAAGATTAACATTTTCATCCATCTTAAGCATCGCCTTCGCCGTTGCCGTCGCCGTCGCCGTCACCGTCGTCGTCGCCGTCGCCGTCGCCGTCGCCGTCGCTGTCGCCATCGCCGTCGCTGTCGCCATCGCAGCAAGGTATGCAAGGTATGATAGTATCTACAGTAAATAGTAAAAAAGAGCTCGGTTTACATGTCGTTCTAATCGAAGATTAACATTCTCATCCATCTTAAGCATCGCCATCACCATTGCCGTCGCCATCGCCATCGCCGTCGCCGTCGCCGTCGCCGTCGCCGTCGCCTTCGCCTTCGCCTTCGTCGTCGCCTTCGCCTTCGCCTTCGCCGTCGCCTTCGCCTTCGCCTTCGCCTTCGCCTTCGCCTTCGCCTTCGCCTTCGCCTTCGCCTTCGCCTTCGCCTTCGCCTTCGCCTTCGCCTTCGCCTTCGCCTTCGCCTTCGCCTTCGCCTTCGCCTTCGCCTTCGCCTTCGCCTTCGCCTTCGCCTTCGCCTTCGCCTTCGCCTTCGCCATGGCTTTTGCAGCAAGGTATGGTACTATACACTATATACTATATCCTATGTACTCAGGTGTAGCACTTCGTAACAGCGGCAACTTGAGGTGTTATAACGCATCTAGTAAAACCTGTGTTGAAAGGAAACCAAAAAGGTCCTCGCTAGCGTCCACTTATTATAAAATATCCGTTTCATTCAAGTTTTGTAAATTGAATAATGGTGACAACCTTGAAATTATGAACCTCTACGTCGTTTGCATTTCCCATCATTACCGGTAGTTGTACATAAGTGTTAGATCCAAGTGTAACATTTTTTTTGATTATTCGTTCTTGCCTAATTTGTTTTTCCTTTGCGTACGCAAATTAGTTTATACTTCTTTTCGTCCATTTGTTTAGTCTTCTTTTTTGGCGTTAATCTAGGTGTTTATCTCTTTCTGTCAGTTTTCGTGCCCTCGTTAGCGTTTCCGTGCTGTTTCATCTTCATTAGCGCCTTTCTATAGTTTTATTTTCCGCATGTTCTAGCGTATTTTGATATCGTAGTTTGTCAGTACAGTTTGTGAGTTCAGTTTGGTCCGCGCTTAGCGCAGTTCTGTTTAGTTTGTTTCTAGCCTCTTCGCGTTATTCGCAGTCCTCTTTACAGAAGTTTTCTCTGGCCAAAACAATTTTCAACGATGAAACTGCAATAAACCTGCAAGACTCCTGGTCTTGAATAATAACACCACACTCTTAGTACCAAGCACGTCGGCTCCAATAAATCTTTTTCCTTTTATTTGGTTTGTGGTGTTATTATTCAAGGCCAGGAGTCTTGCAGGTTTATTGCAGTTTCATAGGTCTTGATCGTGTTGTCGCAAGAACGTTAGACTCAATTTGATCTAAATAACCTCAAATGAATAAATAAAAATTTGAAATTTATTTTTCATTCTCCTTTTGAAGTGATAATCAAAGTTTTGAAGTCATGACATGAGTTCATAGGAAATCTGCATAAGTACGAGTTTTGTCAACATTAAAGCTGTTAATGCATGTGTACGAGCACATGTAGATGTTGACTAAACTGTTAATCCTTTAACTCCCAAGATCTAATTGTTAATTCTCCCCTCTACCTGCTACACATTTCTTTGTTAGTTAGTTATAAGGATATGATGTTAAATCAAGAAAACAACTTCTGTCTGATAAGTTTGAGTATTCTCATTACCTCTTTTGTCGGATAATGTATGGATATCACAGGGAGAAGTTACATGTTAATCACTTCTGGGAGTTAAATGCGGCGAATATTTTGCTTAGATTTCTCATTAAAGTAACCTGTATGAGTATACTCCTTTTTTTTATAATCTTGCTTTTTCAGCTCACACTGCATTCCAATTTTCGACTAAATTTTATTTTCTTTCAATATATCTGGAACTCTTGGTGTTAGATATCACAGGTCTATTTTGAACCTTTCTGAACCGGTAATTGCAAGAAATTGTGTAGCTGTATGGCGCATACATTTTTTTCTCCTGACTCTGTTAATGGTCCATATGGTGTAGGGATTGGGACTGATTGTCATGTTTACGATTTTTTTAACAGCAATACTCCCTACAGGGGGGGACTGCTCCATCACTCCACCAAGCGGCATCTCACTGAAGACTGATTTCAATCTGTGCTGTAGCAACTGGGAAAGTGACAACACCCCTCTGTCCTACCAGTTTCAATACAGGCTAGAGAACGGTTTGTACAATGTGTTATATCATGGCGTTAACAACAACATAAATATCTCTTGGATACCGCCTGGGAACAATGCAGACAACTTTCTGTCAAATTTAACGCGACAGTGACTGACAGTTTTGGAAATTCTGCTTCCCCAGTCTCTTTGACAGTCCAGGTAGGTCGCTAACCATTAATTTAACGTCTAGCATGAAAGGATGTGAGAATATTTTAATTTACATTGGTCCCTATAAGTAATAGATCAGTAGTAGTTATAGATACCTGCTTTTGACTTTTGCAGATCCAGCCATCTCAGAAAATAAGACCCGATGTTATCACAAACCTTCTAATGGCAAAAAGCGGTTTATTTAACAAATTCATCGAGATCGGAAACCTGAGAGAGGCGGCGCTGATAGCAAACGCTATCCTTCTATCAGTTTCACAAGAAACCTCAATGGATTTGCAAAAGAAATACAAGGTACTTTTCGAACCCAACTTGTTTATTAAAAAGTTTTAAAAAATATTTCATTCCGATCGTGTCCGAAAAGCAAATAGTTTACCAAGAGCCAAACATACAAAAAAAGGAACAAAGTATTTGTATGAAGAAAATGATAATAATAATAAAAATCAATTGTCGAAGAACAGACAAGTATAATGCATTAAATAGATGAACCTATTTTTGCGAAAAATGGAGCTGCGTTAAATATCTGATGTTTTTCCAGCGCGAGAATCGTTTCTTCCATGTTAGATGTTGACTTTCTAATATTCTCACAGGTTGAGCGTGTGAGCAAACAATTTCATATTCCGTTCTGACGAGTGAAGAACGCTAACGAACCTTGAATTAAATTTCAAGCGAATATTTACAACGTTTTGAAATTGAGGTTTGAAAATCCATTTCATAGGCGGAAATCACCGGACATTTCTTTATTTCAACTTAGAAGTTTTCGGTGATTTGATGCATTTAGTTAAATTATACCCTTGCAAATAATTATATCATTTGATGGTTTTTAACTGGCAATATCATTGGGAAACCGGATAAGTTGAGTCTAAATATGTCTTTAGATATATTATCTTTGGAACGAGCCTCATATGCGGGATACAGTCTGGCTGCCTAATTCTTCATTGGCTTAAGTAACTTTAAGCCAATATCTTTATCGTTGTTTAAGGTTATGAACCACATCCTTAAAAAAATTTCGCCCTTGGAAGCGAAAAGTGTCTCCGAGCTGCTTCAAAAATCGTCAGTTATTGGTTCTGCTCTTCAGGTCCTGGAGAAAGTACCTCACAAGTTTTTGGTGAGTTAATTACGTAATATTGATTGGGGCTGGAATAGCCTTGGTTGGTACGTCAAGTCTTCATACCATGACACTATTTAGTCAGAAAGGCTCAAGAAACAACATTAAAGACGAGGAACACGGAAACGCACGAACATGAAAAACTAGCAACTGTTGTGTTATCAAATAAACCAATCTATAATTTTCTACTTACTTTAGCTAATTCGCCACAAAGCATTTTTAGCTTCATTGATATTTATTTGCACTCCACAGAATCTCTCCTTATCTGCCATCAGTTCAATGACGTCACGACTATGGTCTTTCGCCCGGAAAAAAGACGTAGCAGACATACCGCTGACAGACCTATTAGCAGAAAACTTGGCTTCATGTCTTAATAGCGTTTTGAAGGCAGCAGCAGTAATTGCATCAGAAGACTTCAAGTCAACTTTTCAACAACTGGTACTGTAATGTACATTAGACTTTATTCATTGGCAAATGGTCCATTGCAGATTGTTGTTAACTTCACCGTTACTCCCTTCTTCATTTAGATTTTGGACCTTTGTTTGTTTGTTTGTTTTAAGCTTTCGAAAATCCGTAATTTGCTTACATTGTATGTTTATTTATGCAATTTCTACAGGGTAAACTGTTGGTGAAGATTTCAATGAAGACCCTTGAGAAAGTTGCAGACTCAGTGTTATCCTTGACAGTACCTGATGAAAGAGCGATATCATTCACAGCGGGACAACTATCCATGACAGTCGGAAGATATAGCCTCCAAAGACTTTCAGGACTGGAAATAAAAGCAGGAAAAGGCCGGTTTATCTTACCTTCTAAGAGCCAATTATTACTCGCTGGAGTAAACAAAACAAGTTTTGTAGATGTTCAGGTAGGTTTTCCTGCCCTACAGGCAAATTTCAATCCAAGTTTTTTTTTTTTTGGCAGATAGCGACACCAGTCAAATTAAAGTAGCACATTAGGTAAGAGGTTGGTTGTTACCTCCAGCAATCATATTTCTTGTTTTGCTTTTGACATGTTCAACTCTGGCACTTGAAACAACAAAAAAAAAATCAGTCAAGCTTGATTTTCTTCAAATCGCCTTAGTTAAACCTTACAACTGAGTTGATAACAGGATCAAGTCTTCCACCCGCCATTTCTCCTTCATTTTCATTCTGCTTTCAAAAAAACTGACTCTGAAAATATTTCATAATAAGTGACCACATGAATGTTATTTATTTTTCGTTGTTTTTCCAAATATATTTTCAGTTTTATTTTGCGCTTAACTTATGATAACTTAAGATTAATACTAAGAATGAGTACCTTGTTTACGTGTTCAATTATAGCAGTCTACAAAAACAAACAAATTATTAGTCATTCTTCTTTCAGATGTTCTCGTTTTCTTTCAACCCTTACACTTGGGACAGCACAAAGGAGCGAGTTGGCTCTGATGTTGTAACCCTGCACTTGAAAAACAACGACAGCGAGCTTATTAAAGTATCAAATCTCACGGAAGACATTGTTATCGTTACGCCTTTAAAACTTCAGAAAATCTCTGCTTCAGAAAAGTCATGGTATTTCACAAAGAACGATGATCTACGTTTCCACGAGGTAAACGTCAAGTATGAAAACACCCTGTTGATGCTGGATATCAAACCTCAAGATCCAACCGTACATCTGTTTGTCTATATGCGTTTTGGTCAGCAACCGACAACTCAAAACTACGACCTCAATGCTACTATCTCTTATGACAAAAAGTGTGTTTGGATGATAAGCACACATGACAAAAGTGACGGGCAACCTGTCTGCTCCGTGAATCCACGTGCGCCGATACAAGTTCTGGCTGAGCGTCCTGGGAAATACTTTCTCGGCTTAAAAAATTACAATGCCACAGTGAACTTATCTCACACAAGGGAGAAAAGATCTTGTCTTGGTGGAAGGCGAAGGAAGCGCTCCTGCGTCGATGTCAAAGATCCACCACCTGCCCCACCCCAGAATGAAAATGTCCCTGTGATGCCAGTTTATGATTCCACAACAGACCAGAACTACACTCTGAAGGTGACCTTGGGTAGTTGTGTTTACTGGTCAGAAACATGTGACAAGTGGATATCATCTGGTTGTCGAGTAAGTGAAAATTAAGTAACGCTTTTCAGCGCAATCTTTTTTATCTAATTTGGAATCGTATTCAACACTATTCAGATAATTTGAGCTTTCCCGAGTAATGTTTGCAAAAGTGCTGTGGTATTGTAATAATCTTCACTCATTAAGCTTATCATTTAATTCAGGCTAATCTTTGATTAGAGAACATTTTCAGACGACAGTCGAATCGATTTGATAGCCAACTGAGGCATAGAAGCGCCTTAAAACAAAAAAGATACAGTGTGATTTATGGTGACAGCCAAAATGATAATTTTTATCATTAACATCTTGCATTTATGATTTCAGGTTTTAGCAGAATTAGATGGATTTTTAAGCTGTAGCTGTAGCCACTTGACATCATTTGGGGGAAGTCTTTTAGTGGAACCGACTCCCATTGACTTCGACAAAGTCTTAGTCGAGTTTCAGCAGTTATCAGAAACTGGAAATATCGCAGTAATTGTGGTTATTGCGGTGATTTTATTATGTTATGTGACTTTGCTTGTTATCGTAAGGAAATTCGACGAGGAAGACGTTAAAAATGTGAGTGTCGAGCGAGATTTTGCTTAGGACTGTTGTTTTAACGAAGCATGGTCTCCAGCATGACCATTTCACTCCCATGATTTTGTTCTTAAATCTCCCTCCGGTTGCTATACAATTTGTTTGTAAATAAGTCATGGCAATTTGCTAATAGATCAAGATAAAAAAAAATCTACCTAATAATTTTGGGTATTCTCATGACCTGTTACCTGGATAATGTTCGGATATATTTGGGAGAAGTTGCATGTTGGTCACCCCTGGGAGTTAGA